>NW_021820706.1:0-196909 GCF_901001135.1 Rhinatrema bivittatum
CTTTTCTTCGATTTGTTTTAAATGAGCTACTTGCCGACTTAATGGAGTGCCCCTGGCCCTAGTATTATTTGCGAGAGTAAATAACCGATTTACCATAACTTGTTCAAGTCCTTTCATGATTTTGTAGACTTTTATCAAATCCCTCCTCCACACTGAACAGCCCTAAATTCTTTAGCTTTTCCTCACAGGGCAGCCATTCCATGCCCCTTATCATTTTTGGGCGCCCTTCTCTGTACTTTCTCCAGTACAGCTATATCCTTTTTGAAATACGATGACCAGAATTGTACACAGTAGGAATGTTCTTGGGTGCCAAATCGTTTGCACTTTCAGGTTTGTGTGGCCACGGGAAAATCTTGTATTCCCATGGATCGGCATTTTTTTTTTAGTAAAAAATAGTTTTTCACAAAAATTCAGGGAAAATGTGATCATTTATCGTACGATATATTAATTCATCATAAAAACGATTCACATCCCTAGCACAGAGTATTCAAGGTGCAATCTCACCATGGAGCAATACAGAGGCATTATGACATCCTCTGTTTTATTTTCCATTCCCTTCCTAATAATTCCCAACATTCTGTTTGCTTTTTTGACTGCCGCAGCACACTGGGCTGACAATTTCAATGTATTATTATCCACTATGACGCCTAGATGTCTTTCCTGGGTGGTAGCTCCTAAGTAGAACCTAACATTATATAACTACAGCAAGGGTTATTTTTCCCTATATGCATCACTTCACATTTGCCCACGTTAAATTTCATCTGCCATTTGGAAGCCCCAACTAACAGTCTCATAAAGTTCTCCTGCAATTCATCACAATCTGCTTGTGATTTAACTACTCTGCATAATTTTGTGTCATCCGCAAATTCAATCACCTCACTCACAGTACACCTTTCCAGATCATTTATAAATATATTAAAAAGCACGGGTCCAAGTACAGATCCCTAAGACACTCCACTGTTTATCTTTTTCCACTGTGAAAACGGACCAGTTAATCCTACTCTCTGTTTCCTGTCTTTCCTGTCTTTTAACTAGCTTGCATGGCATGGTCTGGACTGTGATACTGGATCCATGATGGTGCAGGTACTTTTTTTTCATTTTGGGGTATTGGTCAATTCAACGGCTTTCAGCTTGGGCCTCCACCACGACCCCAGCATCAGACCTGGGCCTAGGCCCAACAAATCAATTTTGTTTTCAAAACAAAATGAGAAAAACAATGAAATTTCATTGAATTTTCAATCTTTCACCTTGATAATGAAATTAAACAAAATAGGAAACTTCATCTAATTTCCTATTTCATTTTTCACGAACGCCCATCCATACTTCTTCTCACTGCAATGGCATAAGATTTTAATGTTGCGATATGCATTCACCTACGATAGACCATCCTCATAAATAAGAGGGTCTGTGCCCTTCTGGCCCACCTGCTCCTCCTACCTTACAGTCATCATTCTGTTATATGGGTCTGTGCTAGGAGTTTTTATACAGCCCAGATTGGGGATGCTGTAAAATCAAACTGTTTTTTGCAGGTAAGGCATAAGAATGTAATTAGGATTTATTGAAGGCCAAGTGGAGATCTTCTGACTGGCATTGATCTGGATATTTTTACATTTAGTGATACCTACAGCAACTGAAACAGTACAAGGAGTAGGTACTGGGGTAGGATGGGGTGGATTGGTATAGGACCAAGAATTGATTTTGCTGGCCCTTTGAGTGATGGTACCTTGAGTGGAGAAACCTTCTCACAGAGTGAGATGCTAGTTGAGTGAGCTTCTGAGAGCCTGGATACCATTAGTAGCAAATATACATCTAATTTACAAGGGTGGTTACTAAATTTAAGTTAAATAAAAACACTATAGAATTAGCGTGAGTGTTGCATTGTTATTTCACACATAATTCTAGGAATAGCTTACCAGATTTGGGCAGCTGCATGCATGAATTATTGGAACAATGCAATCAAGAATGACTCAACCCCGAGGTCAAACATTTGTAAGTGGTTCAGTATCTGCTTCTTCCAGGACTGGGATCTCAGGATCAATTTCATAGTTGTACTTTAACTTTATAACCACTGAACTACATCTAGCTAATTTTTTTAAATTATTTTTATATCCACTGCAAATTGGACTGAGTCCACAACATTGTCATAGCTATATACCTTTGATACAGTGATAGTCATCGATGAATAGATGGAATTCATCCATCAACTTGCAGATGAAATGGTCCAAATATATCATGAAGGCAATGCTTGTTTACAGAGTCCTCGTTCCTGAGCATTTTCAGGAGTGTAATATCAATATGGACAAGGTTGGGCAAGGAGGGTCCCAATGTTCCTGTGGTAGATTTAATGGTCCCTGCAACCCACATGAACATTGCCCCAATAAGGTAAAAAATGTCACTGGGGCATCTAACTTGACCCTATCCCCATCCTGGGGCTGCCAATTGAGGAAGTCCCACAAACAAGTCTCCTTGAACCCCCCTTTTCATTAAATATTACAGAGGCAGTGTCCCTCATTCCCACAACCCCAACTCCAGCCTCTGACACTGTCTCACATAGGTATAGTTTGGTGTGCATGGAAGTGGTGTCCCCCAAAATGACTTGGGCTAGTGCTGTTTGTGCCCTTTCTAATCATATGAGCTCCCTAGCTATTATATCCCCTGAATAAGCAAACTATATGTCTCAGTAGCTTTATCTTTTATACAATCTAAGTCCAGTCTGTGTCCCAGGCCCATCCACATTGAAAATAATCCATCTCCCTCCAGTGATCCAAATTTTAAACTATGACACCCCCTAAAATCCAGCTTACCATATCCAGGGCTCCAAAATGTCTAAATGAAGCAGGAAGAATATTCAGGCAGTCCTGTCCCAACTACCAGTATGTAAAAAGGCACCAGCTGCCCTGTGCCAGTGACATTTTTTTGTATGGAATTGCAGAAGTGCAGAGGTAACTCTGCATAACAACATGGCACCTGCAATTTGGTCAGCTGATGCTATATTTACAAATCAGAATGTAGGGCAGATGCTGGAGGATCAATCCTACCCCATTTAGAAAATTTAGACCTGCAAATAGGGTAAGATGGATTCAGTTTTCATTTTTAATTGCCAGAGATGGACAACATCTTCTTTTTCTCTGCCTCCACCTGCAGTTGATCATCAATCCTGCCACTCCCTCTTCCCCTCTGGGTATGCCACCTCATGCAGTTACACAGTTTGCACATCCAGTAGCTCCAGGCCTAGTAACCAAATGCAGACAGTGGTAATTAATGAAGCTCAATCTGGTGAAGTTAAAGTGATCAGTTGGGTTATGCAGTGCTCGGTGCTAGGACCTGTTCTTTTCCATATCATTGTTAGCAATACTGTAGAGGGACAAGAGAAATGTATGCTCATTTTCAGATAATACCAAAAAACTATAACATCATACACATGTGGGAAGGGTTAAACAATTAAATGGGACAGGAAAACACTGAATAAATGCTCAAGGACTTGGAAAGTGAGTTTTGTTTATTTATTTGAAAATAATCCAGCTATAACAGAGGAACTGTGCTGTGTATAACAAGAGGTTTACATTCAGCGCCTCAGCTAGTTAGCAGTACAGCTTGGCCATTTAGCGTAATAAATATATTCTCTTAACTTAGCCCATATATTCAGTGGCGTAGCCATTAAAGCTATCCATATAAGTTTATCTGGCTAACATTAGGACAGCTATTTGGGACACCAGAGTTAGCAGGATAAGTTTCCTGGATAATTCTGAATATCGGAGTTAGCCAGATAATTTCTCCAGCTAATTCACCTCCTCTCAGTTATGCCCCCAGAATGCCTCCAAATTAACCAACTGGGACACTGGATACAATATCATCATCAGAGCTCATAACTGACATTTGGGCAATCCCAAAGCAATAACTTCATCAGCGCTGAAATCAAGACCAGGCCCTTTTTGATTTGAGCACTGAAGTGGTCATCTACATGATCAGAATTTTTTTCCCTGTCCTATATTTTTTGTGAATCACTTCTAATGAGATAAGTACAAATGTAATTATAAAACAATTGGATATGGTTTCTCTATTGATAAATATTAAAGGCTTATATATTTAATATTTTTATATACAGACATTTGATCTCAATCAAGATATCACATCTTACATTCAGGTGCAGTAGGTATTTCCCTATCCCCAGAGAGTTACAATCTAAATTTTTGTTCCTGAGGCAATGGAGGGTAAAGTGACTTGCCCAACGTCACAAGGAGCAACAAGACTTAACCCTGGTCTCCTAGTTTATAGGCCACTGCTCTAACCACTAGACTATTCCTCCTCCCACAAAACCTTTGGTAGGTTGGGAATTGGTAAATGACATTACCTGCAGTGCTTTCTAAATGATACAGTCTGCAGCCCATTGCGGGAGGAGACTGTGGATTAAGTTCCTAAACCCGCTAATGATCTGATATCATTTCCTGGAGATTTGCACTGTGTGTATGTGTACATCTAATATGGTTATAACATGTCAAGGCTAAGTCTAATTGAAATCTCAAATCGCTTAAGTGCTCAGAAAATGGTATTGTTGTTGCCATTACAGGGGGGGGGGGGGGAGTTTACAGGAGAGCCATAAGCATCAGTTATACTAAAATTAAGCATTAGGTGGCTCTCAGTCACCCATGATTTTATCAATCCTATAAAGGATGTTACCCGCTCTAATGTTGCTAGAATCTCTGTCTGATCCGAAAAGAATAGCCCTATGTCATCTACATAAATTTAATAAAATATGAATGCATTATCCAGGATGTCGCAGTGGAGTCTTAGATAAATATTGAAGAGAGTCAAGGACACAACAGACCCCTGAGGCACTACAGCTAATTCAGGAAACAAACCTGAACTTTTCTGACCATTTCTAACCTCTTGCAATAATAAAGGAGACAAACCATTCATAAACATCACCCACAAAACCTAAATGTCACAAACTTTGCAACAGCTAGCAGCTTGGAGAAGAGACGACTGAGGGGGGATATGATAGAGGTGTTTAAAATCATGAGAGGTCTAGAACGGGTAGATGTGAATCGGTTATTTACTCTTTCGGATAGTAGAAAGACTAGGGGGCACTCCATGAAGTTAGCATGGGGCACATTTAAAACTAATCGGAGAAAGTTCTTTTTTACTCAACGCACAATTAAACACTGGAATTTGTTGCCAGAGAATGTGGTTAGTGCAGTTAGTATAGCTGTGTTTAAAAAAGGATTGGATAAGTTCTTGGAGGAGAAGTTCATTACCTGCTATTAAGTTCACTTAGGGGTAGATTTTAAAAGAAGCGCGATCAGCCTACTTTTGCTTGCGCATCAGACTCAAGCAAAAGTACGCTGGATTTTAGTAGATACGCGGGAGCCGCGCGTATCCACTAAAATCCTGGATCGGCGCGCGCAAGGCTATCGATTTTGTATAGCCGGCGCGCGCCGAGCCGCGCTGCCTACCCCCGTTCCCTCCAAGGCCGCTCCGAAATCGGAGCGGCCTCGGAGGGAATCCTCTAACGCCCTCCTCACCTTCCCCTCCCTTCCCCTACCTAACCCACCCGCCCGGCCCTGTCTAAACCCCCCCCTTACCTTTGTTGGGGGATTTACGCCTCCCGGAGGGAGACGTAAATCCCCGCGCGCGAGCGGGACTCCTGCGCGCCGGGCCGCGACCTGGGGGTGGGTACGGAGGGTGCGGCCACGCCCCGGGCCGTAGCCACGCCCCCGTACCTGCCCCCAAAACGCTGCCGACACGCCCCCGCAACGCCGCGCGCTCCGGCCCCGCCCCCCGACACGCCCCCGACACGCCCCCCTCCGAGAACCCCGGGACGTACGCGAGTCCCGGGGCTCTGCGCGCCGGGAGGCCTATGTAAAATAGGCTTCCCGGCGCGCAGGGCCCTGCTCGCCTAAATCCGCCCGGTTTTGGGCGGATTTAGGCGAGCAGGGCTCTGAAAATCCGCCCCTTAGAGAATAGCCACTGCCATTAGCAATGGTTACATGGAATAGACTTAGTTTTTGGGTACTTGCCAGGTTCTTATGGCCTGGATTGGCCACTGTTGGAAACAGGATGCTGGGCTTGATGGAGCCTTTGTCTGACCCAGTATGGTATTTTCTTATGTTCTTATGTTCTTATGACATATAGGGCCTCATTTTCTAAGGCTATTGCCCGCTTACGCTACTAGCTCAAGCGTGCGATAGATAGAAATCGTAGTGCATGCCTGCGAAGGGGACATCGAGGCGGAGTCATCCCCAGAAGAGAAGGAGATGGGGCATCACCGGGGCTGACTCCATGAAGACGGCATAGACAGTGAAAAGGTAAGGAGCCTTTTCGCTGCCTATTTCGCGACAAATAACTACACCTTTTATGGTGTATTTATTCAGCGCAACACCAGCAGCGATCGCACCACGGAGGTGCGATCGCTGCCGGCTAGCGCAGAACCTCCCCCCGCTTTGCCCCCAACCTTCACCCACTGTTATCACAGGGATTCACTAAGCCTTGCGGCATTAGTGAATCCAGGCCATAGTGTGAAACTGGGAATTTTAATGCTTTAAAGTATAAAATCAGGCACTTCAGGTATAAAAATCCTCCTGCTACATTTCATTAAGAAGGGCAGGATCGGAAAACCATAAAACAAAAGAAAGATCAAGGAGTAATTGTTTTGGTTGACCTCATGTTTACTTTAACACAATTTTGATTTAAATAGCTTGAATACTGTTTAATATCTGACAATGTTGATTTCCTGTTTAAAGCTTTTTTCAGGGCCACATTTAACTCTTTGCTTCTCAAGCTGTAAATCAGAGGGTTTAGCAGTGGGAGAGTGAGTATATACGCTGCAGTAACCAGCTTGTTTGATTTCACAGAACTTGCTGAGCTGGGCTGCAGATAAATTCCTAACAAAGTCCCATATAACAGAATGAGGACTGTAAGGTGGGAGGAGCAGGTAGAGAAGGCCTTGCTTTTCCCCTCTCTAGATCGGATTCTCAGGATTGCAGAAATGATAAAGATGTAGGATGTCAGGGTAAGGAGAAATGGGGTGAAGCCTGCAAAAACCGACTCTATATAAGTCAAAGTTAGAATATTTGAGGTGTCAGTGCAGGTAATTTCCTGTAGTGCAGTGAGTTCACAGAAGAAATGATTGATTACATTGGAGTGACAGAAAGAAAACTGGGATGTAAAGATAGTCTCTGGCAATGAATTTATTAAACCTGCAAGCCATGAGACAGCTGCCAAAAGAGCACAGACCCTCTTATTCATGACTATGGTATAACGCAGGGGATTGCATATTGCAACATAACGATCATAAGCCATGGCAGCAAGAAGTGAAAATTCTATCCCCACACAAGCTATAAAACAATATAGTTGTATAATACATGCAGTGAAAGAAATAATATTACTCTCTGCCAGAAGGACTAAGAGTAATTTTGGCACAGTGACCGCAAGGGAAGAGATGTCAAGGATAGACAAGTTGGCCAAGAAGAAATACATGGTGTGTGCAGGTGTGGATCGGCACATACTATGCAGATAACGAGGAGGTTCCCCAGCACGGCCATCAGGTAGAGGAGTGAGAAGAGAGTGAAGAGAGGGAGCTGCAGCTCTGGGAACTCTGAGAACCCCAGAAGCAGGAATTCTGTAACATGGCTGTGATTTCCTGTTTCCCATTGTTTGTCCTCCATAGAGTGCTGAAAAGAAAAAGAAGACAAAGAATGAAAGAGAAACAAATAGGAACTAGGTAGAGATGTGAATTGGAACCGGAATCAGTTCCAGTTTCGGATTTGTGGACCATCGGGAAATTATTTTTCCCACGGTCCAATCGTTGTTTATTTTTTAATGGCTGTGCCAAGCTGATAACCCAAACACACAGCCCGACCCTTTAAAATTAGGTCTTTAGTATCCCCCACCCTCTGGAAACCTCCAACCCCCCCCCCCCAAAAAAAAAAAAATTTAAGTAACTGGTGGTCCAGTGGGGGTCCCAGGAACATTATCCTGCTCTCGGGCTGTCGGCTGCCAGTAAACAAAATGACGCTGATGACCCTTTGCCCTTAGCATGTGACAGGGTATCCGTGCCATTGGCCAGCCCCTACCACATGGTAGGAGCACTGGATGGCCAACACCATTTTTAAAGATCATCAGATAAATGATTCACATCCCTAGAACTAGGCAGCACTGAGTCCAATAAAATGTATATACAACAAAACAAAATGCATCTCTTAGGTTTTAGTGCCCACCAATTTGGCATCAGGGCATTTTGCACTGTTTTTGATCTACTAGACCTAAGAGATGATACATTTTATCTTATGCAAACTCTTCTAAAGAACTACTTCAGCATGTGTGGGAAATTTGACTTTCTACCATCCATCTGCCTTTAGCGTCTCCTGAGCACATCATTATGTTTTATTTATTTACTTATTTGAAAATGATGATATATCTCTTATTTTGAAAAAAATCAATGCTAAGCAGTATACTCAACAGTGCATCATAAGAAAGCAATTAAAATGTAAAACATGGCATAAACATTAAATAATACAATAAAACAAAGGAAGTGATTGACAATTAAAATAGATAAAAGTTCAAAAAAACAATAAAACAGATGGGGCAGATACAACTAAAACATAGAATGGCTTAATGGAAGGCTAAATGAATATAATGAGCCTTTACTTTTTCTGGAGTTTCAGTTTGGTAATGAGCCGCAGCTTTTTCCTCAGTCCTTGGCCAGTGACAGAGAAAGCCCTACTATGGGTGGCCTGAAGACGAGCTCTTTACTGGTGGGTATCTGAAGGAGACCCTTGTCAGCTGACCTTAGAGCTCTCCCAGGAACATATCTTGTAACCTACAGGATATGGAGACAGGACCATCATCTTGTGAGCTCTAAGTACTGTCATCAACCTTTTTCAGCCTAAATCTCCTGAGGGACTGAAATCCCTCGGTCAGAAACAGACACATTAACACTTTAATACAATCCTACACTCACAGAAATAGTTATGCAGTCATAGCAGTCATCTACCTCAATAACTGTGCAGTCTGAGAGAGATTTACATTGCTACAGCACACAGTTAAATAATTATAAAGTCACCATATCACAGTGAAATATTTGTATGCTTACAAATAGAAATTTACAAAAGTATTGTGTTACACTCTCACAGTCACAGTTATATTGTAACTATTTTTCACATGTTTGGCTAAATTTTTTTCTTTTTTTTTTGCAAGCATGCCTAGGAAAATAAAATTGAAAGCTATATTTTAAGATACTTTTCATTTATTGAAAATATATTTATTTAAATTGTGTCTTAAAAATATGATGAACAATTCTCTTTGCAGTTATAGGAGATCATTACTGAGGTAGCTGTGTAGGATATTTCCTGTGTAGATTCAGATGTGCGCAGGTTAAGAACTCTAACTCAAAATGCACCCTCGTGAAGATGCTAAAAAGTATTACACGATGTGTACTTGAAGCAACATGAAAATAAGAGTTCCTACAGAAATGTTTAAATTGATGGAGGAAATTCTGCACATTCATTGAAGTTTCAGATGTGCATGTGAATGTTTCCTCATGTAAGTCCATCTCAATCCTAGCCGGTATAAATATTCACTGGTACTTTTGTACCTGTTTAACCTTTGGTGAGATGTGAGAAAGAAACTCCCTGGTCTGCTTCTCATTTAAAATTTGCTTTATTGTTGCAGGTACAAATGTAATCATGATTGTTGCCACTAAGCAGCTTATGGAAAACTTGCACATAAGATCCTTCTTTGTTGTTTTTCATTTTTATTTAGTTCATGACATAAGTATCGAAGGCTTTTGAAACCTCCCTTATTGCCTTCTCTGCATCTGTGGCACCACATAAGTGAACATTAAGTCCCTCTGAGATTACACAGAACTTCCAAATGGGTTCCTTACATCCCGGGTGGTGCTCAGCTGCAGACAGATGGGTACAGACAGATGACCAAACATGGGCACTTCATTCCTTTATGCTTTTCCTTTCAAAAAGAATGCAAAATGTTCTTGAAATGCTTACTTTTAAAGTATTACAAAGTGAGTGCTACTTCTATTTGAAAATCCTGGAAAATATTTTAATTTTTATTACCTTTCTCGATTTAATCTAATGCCAGGATTTTGCCCTTGATTTCAAGAGATTTCAAATCATTTTGTGAAGACTAAAATCCCCCCTCCTTTCATATTTTTAAGCTGCTGCTGTTTTTTCAGGGGTTTGCCATATTTTGAGCCATCCTTAATTACATCTCAGATCGTGCCACTCTATCCATTGCTAACTTTGAATGTCTAGTAGAACAGTTGGGTCAAAATTTGAACTTCCTCTCAAAAGATATTATAAGAACAGCAGAAAATATTTTGCACATTTTCTCTGGGAGTGATGAGAACATTAACAATGATGAACTTGCCCCATAATTATCCAGTTAGAGTTCATCATCCATACTTCAAGATTACTATCATATCTAAGAGTTACATTTCAAGCACATTCCCCAGAAAGCTTTACAAACTGAGAGTACATCGTACTGGAGAGCATTAGCACAGATTCTAATCACTTACTTTCTTGGCGAACGGTTTCTGCATCTCTGGCATGAATTGCCTGATGAGCTGTAAGTGATTATATGGTTGATAGATCCCTGGATACTTAGATCCTGTTAATTCTCTTCTGACTTTTAAGAATAATATTCTACATTTATGACATAATTTTGGAAACGTCTGTATAATTTGGAAAGCAAGTATTCACAGATCTTATGTCAGCTTTCAGAGGGAATGTACATGTACATTTTCCCTTTGGAAGTTACCCTACCAAACTACCTGCATACAATTAACTTGCTAAATTTACTGACATTTTTATTCTGGGAAAAATAATATACATTTGAAAATTCTATTTTCAGTTTGTGGGATAAAATGCAAATAATAATTGGCTCACATGTCCCAAGATAGTCATTGGGAGAATTTTGAATATGTCTCAAAGGCCTAGATTTATCAAAATGCACTAAATATTGCATGTGATAGGAAAAAGGATGAATTTGAGAGCGAGAGCACCTAACCATTATGCCCTCACACTAGATAAGTATTTATATCTCTATCGGAAGCCCATCTAGTAACTTGAGGTGAGGTTTAGGTATTAGTGTAAGGGTTAGGGGCCATTTGTCATTCAACGTGAGACGTACAAACAGATCAGTGCTCTCTTGTGAACATTTGATTACCCTCAGAGTGAGGAAACTCACCCAAAGATGAGATTTGTGCAATATTCTCTCAACCTAGTTTGATGGATGCTCTACCTGGGTAACATCAAGCTAGGTTGAGAGAGCATTGCATAAATCTCCAGGAGCTTCAAAACAACTAAAATCAGCATGGGCAAAATTATTACAATGTGCAATAAAGCCCTAACACTAATGAAAAAGGTGTAGTTAAAGCCATGCAATAGGGCTTTGCAAAACTGTGAGCCTGCCCCTAACTCCTCCTCTTTTTCAGATTTGCATTGCACCATGCGTAATGGAGCTATCACAGGCAATAAAGGTGTTTCCGCATGCGTTAAAGGTGCTTAACGCATACGAAAACAACATAACGTGATTTTTATAAATGACCCCCAGGTTGAGATTAAAAACATTATATCAAAAGGGCTTTGTATTCATCTTTTTAGATTATATACATTATGATGGGGATTTTTATTTAAATTCTGATTGATATATTGAACATTTCATTCACAGAACATTTGGTTACTGATTCCTTGAAGAAAGCCACAAGTCATCCCATTCTTGAGATGGACAACCTATTAGTTGACAAGATTGCCAGTTTTAAGATCATTTTCATCTTATTGCTAAGATTCTAGAAAAAGCAGTACCGATTCAGTCAGACAATGTGTTTCTTAAGTATATGCTACAACGAGGTAGTTATTCTTCTACTGTAGGTGCTAAGCAACAACAGAAGTCAAGGGTCTGGATTGCAGTAGGCAACAGAAAGGTAAGGTACCAGGAGGGTGGGAGTATGTAGGTTTGGTAGAGGTGAGTGTGTTAGTGGGGGACCCCTGGAAAATATATGTACCCCACCCTGGTGTGCATTCCCAGCATGGGTGAGACCATAAACTAATTTGTAACTCTTTGGAGCAGGAACCTTGACTATCTGTACCGACTCCCTTCCTTCCCAGGGTATAGGTTAATTCAACTGGGGGATGAAAGGAGTCCTCTTGGTCCCAGTGCAGGGTGACTAACTCTTCTCTCCTGACTCCCCTGAATGATATGATAATTAATAATACTGTATATGCTTAAAGTTCCAAATAAGTTACTGGAACCACTTTATTAATGTCCATTTTTACTGCTGCAAATTGTAGTAGAATGTCACAACACTGATCCACAGCACCACTTAATAGGTTCTATACAGGATTCTCCTCAATCTGTACAGGAATATGTGTGCCAGTGCCAGGGGACATACTACCTTCCAGGGCTTTGGACAAATAGAGTCTCAGAAGGTACACGGGGTCTTTTTGATGCCTGGGTCACCCAACTGGCTTGAATACCAGATGACTGTCTCTGCATAGAGAGTTAAGCTCGCTCTCTCTCCAGGGTCAGTTGAAGCAGACTTCACTGATATTAAGCTTGGCCTTTTACTCAGTTAGTTGAACTCTCAGATGCAGATTATTTCCTTTTTATGATGTGATAGGAAAATTAGTTTCTTACCTGATAATTTTCATTCCTGTAGTACCAAGGATCAATCCAGACAGCTGGGTTATGCCTCCCCTCCAGCAGATGGAGTCAGAGAGAAAACTGAAAACACCCCTAGATATACTGGTGTGCCACCTGCGATCCTTCAGTATATGTGATATCAAGCAGAAGTAATGATTAACCACTTCGACAGTGCCCCCAAGAAAATATCTGTCGAATTCTTTTCTCTTTTCTTTTTTTTTTTTTTTCTACATTTAATCCTACAGAGAGTAGGATTAAATGGTCAATATTCTCAGTGGAAAAGGGTAAACAGTGGAGTACCTCAGGGATCTGTATTGGGACCGGTGCTTTTCAATCAACCTAATAATTGAAGGTTGACCGAGTGCCGCCAATGCGCAGTAGAGACCAGCTCTACGCGCATGTGCGGGCGAGCACGTCGGTTCTGCCAGAAAAAAAAACATGGAGCGTCAAGTGGCAGCGGGGGGGTGGGGCGGCGGTGGCGTCGTGTGGCAGCGCCGGCGGCGGCGGGTGGCAGCGGCGTCGGCGTCGGGTGCAGTGGTGGGGTGAGTGTGTGGGAGGGAGGTAGGGAGTGAGGGGAGAGGGAGATGAGGGAGAGGTGAGAGACAGGGATGTGAGTATGTGGAAGGGGAAGAGGGAGAAGGGGGAGGTGAGAGACAGGGATGTGAGTAAGTGGAAGGGTAAGAAGTTGTGGAGCAGAGAAAAAGGAGTGGAGGAGGGCTGAGGGGGGGATGGATGGGGAGAGAGGGTGGGGAGTGACTGAGGGAAGGGGAGAGAGGTGGGAGGGACTGAGGGAAGGGGAGGGAGGTGAGAGTGAGGGGAAGGAGGCAGTGGGAGACAGAGGGCGAGTAGACTGAGTGGAGGAAAGGGAGGAGTGAACGAGGGGAAGGGGGAGAGAGGAAGAAAAAGGTAGAAGGGTGCTGTGTAGAAAATGGACTGAAAAAAAAAATGTAATGTAGCCCCTTTTAACGGGATTAACGGCTTGATATATAAATGATCAGGAAAGGAATACGACGAGTGAGGTTATCAAATTTGCGGATGATACAAAATTATTCAGAGTAGTTAAATCACAGGCAGACTGTGATACATTACAGGAGGACCTTGCAAGACTGGAAGATTGGGCATCCAAATGGCAGATGAAATTTAATGTGGACAAGTGCAAGGTGATGCACATAGGGAAAAATAGCCCTTGCTGTAGTTACACGATGTTAGGTTCCATGTTAGGAGCTACCACCCAGGAAAAAGATCTAGGCATCATAGTGGATAATACATTAAAATCGTCGGCTCAGTGTGCTGCAGCAGTCAAAAAAGCAAATAGAATGTTAGGAATTATTAGGAAGGGAATGGTTAATAGAACAGAAAATGTCATAATGCCTCTGTATCGCTCCATGGTGAGACCGCACCTTGAATACTGTGTACAATTCTGGTCGCCGCATCTCAAAAAAGATATAGTTGCGATGGAGAAGGTACAGAGAAGGGCAACCAAAATGATAAAGGGGATGGAACAGCTCCCCTATGAGGAAAGGCTGAAGAGGTTAGGGCTGTTCAGCTTGGGAGAAGAGACGGCTGAGGGGGGATATGATAGAGGTCTTTAAGATCATGAGAGGTCTTGAACGAGTAGATGTGACTCGGTTATTTACACTTTTGAATAATAGAAGGACTAGGGGGCATTCCATGAAGTTAGCAAGTAACACATTAAGAGTAATCGGAGAAATAGTTCTTTTCACTCAATGCACAATAAAGCTCTGGAATTTGTTGCCAGAGAAGGTAGTTAGTGCAGTTAGTGTAGCTGGGTTCAAAAAAGGTTTGGATAAGTTCTTGGAGGAGAAGTCCATTAATGGCTATTAATCAATTATACTTAGGGAATAGCCACTGCTATTAATTGCATCAGTAGCATGGGTTCTTCTTAGTGTTTGGGTAATTGCCAGGTTCTTGTGGCCTGGTTTTTGGCCTCTGTTGGAAACAGGATGCTGGGCTTGATGGACCCTTGGTCTGACCCAGCATAGCAATTTTTATGTCTTATGTTCTTAACTCAGTGACCAGATCAAACAGAAACCTCATTGAAGACATAGAAAACCAGGTAGAAAAACATGACATCAAAGAATGTACAGAAAAAACAGTAATAACGACAAACTTACCAGTGAAACTGGTCCAAACATAGCAAATATAATCTGAAAGTGAAGAAAATATCGAAGACGAGCGGACTCCCAGAACAGTGGGTGGGCGTCTGGACTGATCCTTGGTACTACTGTTGCGGCCTGGGAGCCGCGGTTCGAGAGTGGACCCTTGAGCCGAACCAACCCTGGGTAGAGTAGCTCGGGAGGCGGAGCCACAAGCACAGGTCTTGCCGGGAACCAGGAACCCCCAGGAGGAGCCCGTAGGGTCCCAGAACCTTGGGACTTGGACGTGCAGCTAAGCTCTTCACCCGGGAACCAGGCCCCCCCAGGAGGAGCCCGTAGGGTCACAGTCCCTTGGGACTTCTGCACAGTGATAGTCTCTCTAGGAAGGCCCGGGCAAGGGTAAGCACAGAGTCCAGTAGCAAGAGCCAATAGGCCAGGGAGCACAGAGCAAGCGGAAGCAGGATCAGAGTCAGCAATGTCTTGACTGGAGCTTGCAGGGGCAAGCGAGTAGACCAGAGCCTGGCAGGAAGTAGAAGGTCTCGGGACCCAAGACAGTCTGGTAGAGGTTCCAGCCCAGGTCTGCAGGAGGCAATGCCCGGAGGACAGGACTGTAGCAGCTGCGGCGGAAGCCGTGGGCTGAGGCAGGCGGCAGGCAGCGGTCGAGTCAGGAATGAGCAGAGGTCAGTGGCTGGCGGCAGGCAGAAGCAGAGTCAGGAACAGGCAGAGGTCAGTGGCTGGCGGCAGGCAGAAGCAGAGTCAGGAACGAGCAGAGGTCGGTGGTTGGCGGCAGGCAGAAGCAGAGTCAGGACGAGCAGAGGTCGGTGGCTGGCAGCAGGCAGAAGCAGAGTCAGGAACGAGCAGAGGTCGGTGGCTGGCGGCAGGCAGAAGCAGAGTCAGGAACAAGCAGAAGTCGGTAGCTGAAGCAGAACAACGGAAGTGCAACTAAGAACACACTGTAGCGACCCTCGTTGCAAGGCCATGAGAGAGCGGAGGGACGCCGGTTATATCGGGCTTGGGGTGTGGCGTGGTCAGCTCAGGCGGGGACAGGCTTCCGGTGAGCGCACGTCCATAACGCGCGTCCCCGCGTGCGCGCGGGGCGGCAGCGAGACGGCTCAGCAATGGCGGACGCCCTGACTGCTCAGCAGAGCCGCGGAGGCAGCGTTCCCGGCCCCGGTGGTGAGTCCTGCACACGGCTAGCAAGGGGGAAGCGATAGAGACCGCAACAGTACCCCCCCCCCCTTTACGGCCCCTCTTGAGAGGACCGGGTTTTTCAGGATGATCTTGGTGAAACTGATGCAGGAGATCTTTATCCAAGATATCCGGCTGGGCTCCCAGGTGTTATCCTTGTCACCACATCCTTCCCATGCTAGCAAGTACTCCCATCGGCGATTATGAAATCGAATATCCAGGATGTCCCGTACCTGGTACGTTGGGTCCTCATCAACGGCAGTGGTAACAGGATCCGGAGGTGCCGGGTGGTACCGAGAAAGAACCACTGGTTTGAGTAGGGAGGCATAGAAGACGTTGTGTACCTTAAATGAAGAGGGTAACCGAAGTCGGTAGGATACCAGCCCAATACGCCATAATGGCAATGTAGAGGTCTGGGTCTGGAGAGAGGCAATGATGTGGTCAGGCAAAGCAGAGATCCAGGCTTAGAGAGAATCAACAATGTGGTCAGACAAAACAGAGATCCAGGCTTGGAGAGAGTCAATGATGTGGTCAGGCAAAGTAGAGGTCTGGGATTGGAGAAAGCCAACAACGTGTTCAGACAAAGCAGAGATCGAGATCCAAGAAGGCAATCTGTAGATTGAAGAATAGGAACATGGGAATGAGGAAACCAGGAACAGGAATCAGCGAGGAACACAGGAATGAGATAAATCTCTCAAAAAGCAACGAGTATTCAACCAGCGAGGAGACCTGTTGCAAAGGCAAAGATAGGGAGCGGAGCCAGGGTTTATATACCTGAGTTCTGCTGACGGTATCATCCGAGGCTGTAGCTCGGTTCCCGCCGCGGGCTCTCCATAAGTTGCAGTGCTCGTGTGCACACCCAGTAGGGGTGCGGTGCCGAGTAGCTGTGTCTCTCCATGGGCAATGCAGAGAGGCCCAACGTGGAGCAGCAGGAGCGGTAGCTGGAGATACCAGGGACTGTAGCTGAGCCAAAGGTACCAGGGGTGGCCCGAGGATGGAGCTGGTGACCTACCACCACAAGAAACGAGGGACCAGATACTGGAATTACTAGAGAGAATGAGAGGGCCACGCCACATGTTTGCCATGGACAGCACGCGTAACACTGGATACTTTTCCTGGATAATTCTTACTATCAGGGTTAGTGAGATAGCTTAGCCAGCTAACTCAACTCCTCTCAGTTATGTCCCCACAATGCCCCCCACTTATCCACCTAAATTCTAGTTGGCTAACCTATCATGCAGCTAAACGTTAGCCAGACAAGTGCCCAAAATCTCATTTAGCTGGACAACATCTGAGTTATCAGACTAAATGCTTTTGAATATGGACATCTAAAGCATAACATTCATAGAATACATAAAGCAATGCTAAACAAAACAGAAGACAAACAAACAAAACATGAATTGATTACTTAAAAATGCATAAGCAGTTACTCTGCAAGCTGCCATATCAATTTCATCTATAGGCCTCCAGAAAGAGTAGGGTTGCTAAATGTTTATAAATATTTCAATTTCCAAATAGAGGGTAGATAATGTGGCAAAGTGTTCCACATGTTTGGGCCAATTAAAGAGAAGGCTTCTGAACTTTGGACCTGAAGACATGTTTGCTTAATACCAGGGAGTATTACCAATAGATCATCAGAAAAGAGAAGCTGACAGGATGGAATATATAGAGAAACAAGACCTGACAAATATCTGGGGTCCTCCATGCCTTCAACCAGTAAACATATTTAAATAACATTCTTGAATGATTGGCAGATAATGAAATTTCCTGTGCTTGGGAGAAATGTGTTATCTCATTTTACTCCCAGTAACCAACTGGGCCATTGGATACTGCAGCATCATCAGAGCTCATAACTGACATTTGGGCAATCCTACAGGCAATAACTTCTTCAGTGCTGCAATCAAGACCAGGCCCTTTTTGATTTGAGCACTGAAGTGGTCACCTACATGATCAGAGTTTCTATACTTTTTGTGTATCACTTCTAATGAGATAAGTACACAATAAAATTATAAAACAGTTGAAATTTTTTATATAAAAAGATTATCTAATTGGATACAGTTTCTCTATTGATAAATATTAAAGGTTGTTATAAAAGCTTTGATAGGTTGGGATTACCTGTAGTGCTTTCTAAATGATACAGTATGTAATCCATTGCGGGAGGAGACTCTGGATTAAGTTCCTAAACACGCTAATAATCTGATACCATTTCCTGAAGATTTGCACTGTGTGTATGTGTACATCTAATATGGTTATAACATGTCAAGGCTAAGTCTAATTAAAATCTCAAATCACTTAAGTGCTCAGAAAAGGGTATTGTTATTGCCATTACAGGGGGGAAGTTTACATGAGAGCCATAAGCATCAGTTATACTAAAATTAAGCATTAGGTGGTTCTCAGTCACCCATGATTTTATCCTTCCTATAATGGATGTTACTCGCTCTAATCTTGCTAGAATCTCTGTCTGAACTGAAAAGAAAAGCCCTATGTCATCTACATAAATTTAATAAAATATGAATGCATCATCCAGGATATCACATAGGAGCCTTAGATAAATATTGAAAAGGTCGAGGATACAACAGACCCCTGAGGCACTCCAGCTAACACAGGAAGCCAACCTAAACTTTTCTGACCATTTCTGTCCTCTTGTAATAATAAAGGAGACAAACCATTGATAAACATCACCCACAAAACCTAAATGTCACAAACTCTGCAACAACAAGCATCTACCTGCTACATTTCATTAAGGTCAGGATTTAAAAACCGTAAAACAAAATCTTAAGGCACCTGGACCTGATGGGTTGACCTCAATATTTTATAGAACTTTGCAGACGGAGGTTAGCCCGGTCTTACGGTCCCTCTATGAGAATGGTGGATAGGCAGGAAATGCCTAACACTCTACGGGCTGCTACTATTGTGGTTCTCCCTAAGTCAGGCAGAGACCCTTTATTGCCTTCGTCATATCGCCCGATCTCCCTTCTAAATTTAGACATAAAACTCTATGTGAAAATTCTGGCCACTCGCATACAACCTTTTCTCCCCTTATTGATCTCTCCAGACCAAGTGGGCTTTGTGGCTGGCAGGCGCTCCACGGTCAACATCCATAAAGTCTTAACTGCATTGGAGCTTTGCTCGGCCTCTAGGGTCCCCGATCCATTGGTGGTTACATGTGACGCAGAGAAGGCTTTTGATCGCGTTGCCTGGCCTTTTCTCCGGCAGGTTCTTACTACAATGGGTTTTGTGGGGAGGATTTACGACTATATTATGGTGTTATATTCGAACCCTACCGCCCGCATTTTGGTCAATGGGGGCCTATCGGACGAGTTTATTTTGCAAAGGGGCACCCGACAAGGTGTCCCCTATCCCCGTTATTATTTATTTTGACTGTTGAACCGTTGGTGTGTAAATTGAAGATTACCCCAGCTGTCACGGGTGTTCCAGTGGGTAACAGTTCCTATCTTACCTTATTGTTTGCCGATGACATTTTATTGCTCCTTTCTAATGCCAGACAGGCGCTCCCAGCAGCTTTGGCTATATTTCAGACTTACCAGGCTCTGTCTGGCTTTAAACTCAACTTAGATAAGACGGAGGCTTTGGATGTTGGGGGGGGGGGGGGGGGGCTCCGTGGCAGCTGGGAACACTTTCCTGTAAAATGGGCGGATACTACCATTAAATATTTGGGTATCATTCTCCATCCGGACCCACAAAGATGGTATGCTCTTAATATACCCACTATCGCCAAGACGACCCATAAAATGCAGGGATGGCAGTCACTTCCTATTTCCTTGCAAGGCCGCATTGCTCTGGTAAAGATGGTGGTCGCTCCTCTATTACTATACAAATTGTTAATGCTGCCTTTTTTATTTTAGTCCGGGATGACCACCATATTACAATCTGCCCTACGTAAATTTTTATGGAAAGATAAAAGAGCCCCAACTCTCCTCAGACTCTTATGGCTCCTAGGGTACAAGGGGGATATGCTCTTCCCAATTTTATCTATACTCTTTAGCAGCCAATCTTAGATTTTTAGGAGACTGGATGTTTGGTACCTCGGAGTATACGGACCCGAAGATGATACGCATGATGTGTGCCCCTTATGACCCCAGTTAATTTTGCATGCTCCAACTTTGAGTTTCCAGACTTGCACCATTAACTTTACATTGGTCCCACTGTACGGAAGGTGTGGCGGGAAAACGCGGACCCTCCTGGGATTATCTCCCCGGTATCCCTCAATTCCCTTTACGGGGTCTTCCCTACTTTCCCTTTCAATGTTGCCTTCTCCTCACCAGTTATCCTTTGCTCCGAATTGGCCCCTGGGAGCTTTTCTGGACACTCAAACGAGCCAAATGTATTCGTTTCTTCACTGCCAGACCGAACTGGGTTTTCGGCCACATCACTTCTACTCTATGGTTCTGTTCGAGTGGGAATATCCGCTGCTTTGGGCTCTGAGAGGGACAAACTGACCAATTCTTGTATACAGATTTAATTTCTGTTTACAAATGTGTAAAGGTACATTGTCCTGTTGTACTCATTTATCTTCTGGTGCAACCGTATTGTATTTTTCAGACACTTCTTCCCAAATGGACCCGGGACTGTCGAGAGGAGCTCCAAATCCACATGCTTAAAAACTCATATCTTTCCATTTTTTCCATTACTTCAAATGTGGCTTTTCGGGAACTACAACAACGTATCTTCCACAGAATTATTGTATCTCCTGCTCGAGCTTATCAAATGGGATACATCTTATCGGCAAGTTGTTTAAAATGCTCTTGCTCCTGTTGCTACTCTGATACACTGCCTGTGGGATTGTACAAACATAGGGTCTTCTGGGATGCTGTTCGTGGAGCCCTTTCAACTATCTTCCAACAGGAGATCACTGGACTTGCTCACTGTGCTTGTGAACAATGCTGTTTGGTGATTGAGAGCCTGAATGTGGACCAATTTGTTGTTTATAGAGAAAGCTTGCCTAATAGCCAAAAAATGTATTCTTTTGAAGTGGCTGGATAAAGATTCGCCTACATTGAGTCTTTGGTTCTTCTAAACTACTGAGTTGTATCAATTGGAATATGGCTCTATGTTCAAGCACTTCTCCCCGAGGAAGAGGCAAGTCTTTTACGGCATTTGGGCTTCTTATTATGAGGACATTATCGTGGCACTGTTTGACTTTCTGCCCCGCTAAATGATGGTGCTCAGCCTACCGCATCCTCTGCCATATGAGTCTTTTGGGGCGGGATTCCACTGCGTCGGCTGCATATTGTGCCTTGGGTGGCGCTGTTGGACTGATCTGCTTTAATCCATTGCGTTCTTTACTTTTCTTAACTGGAGATTAACGGCTCTCTACCGGGGGGTGGGGGGTGGGAGGGAGGTTCTGGACAGATTTCAGCTGGCAAGAATTTCTACTGTGTATGGGATAAAAAGCTTGGGTGACACGTGCTGATATTTGTATCCCTGTTTGTTTTTGGATTGCTGTTTTGTTATTACCTGTTTGCCCAATAAAACATATATTACAAAACCGTAAAACAAGAGAGAGATCAAGGAGTGACTGTTTCAGATAACCACAAGTTTACTTTAACACAGTTTTGTTTTAAATAGCTTCAGAAGTTTTTAGTAACTAACATTGTTGACTTCCTGTTTAAAGCATTTTTCAGGGCCACATTTAACTCTTTGCTTCTCAGGCTGTAAATCAGAGGGTTTAGCAGTGGGAGAGTGAGTATATACGCTGCAGTGACCAACTTGTTTGATTTCACAGAACTTGCTGAGCTGGGTTGCATATAAATTCCCATCATAGTCCCGTATATTAGAATGAGGACTGTAAGGTGGGAGGAGCAGGTAGAGAAGGCCTTGCTTTTCCCCTCTCTAGATTGGATTCTCAGGATTGTGGAGATGATAAAGATGTAGGATGTCAGGGTAAGGAGAAATGGGGTGAAGGCTATAAAAACAGACTCTATATAAATCAAAGTTAGAATTTTTGAGGTGTCTGTGCAGGAAATGTCCTGCAGTGCTGTGAGTTCACAGAAGACGTGATTGACTACATTGGAATCACAGAAAGAAAACTGGGATGTAAAGATAGTCTGAGGCAATGAGTCTATTAAACCTGCAAACCATGACACAGCTGCCAGAAGAGCACAGACCCTCTTATTCATGACTATGGTATAACGCAGGGGATTGCATATTGCAACATAACGATCATAAGCCATGGCAGTAAGAAGTGAAGTTTCTATCCCCACACAAGCCATGAAACAATACAGTTGTATAATGCATGCAGTGAAAGAAATAATATTACTCCCTGTCAGAAGGACTAAGAGTAATTTTGGCACAGTGATTGTCAGAGAAGTGATGTCAAGAACAGACAAGTTAGCCAAGAAGAAATACATAGGGGTGTGCAGATGTGGATCAGCACATATTATGCAGATAACGAGGAGGTTCCCCAGCACGGCCAAAAGGTAGAGGAGTGAGAAGAGAGTGAAGAGAGGGAGCTGCAGCTCTGGGAACTCTGAGAACCCCAGAAGCAGGAATTCTGTCACACGGCTGTGATTTTTAGGTTCCCATTGTTTGTGCTTCATAGTGTGCTGAAGAGAAAAAGAAGACAAAGAGTGATTGAGAAACAAATAGGAACTAGGCAGCACTGAGTCCAATAAAATGTATATAAAAAAATATAATGCATCTCTCAGGTTATAGTGCCCACAAATTTGGCATCAGTGCATGTTGTTCTCTCAGTTTTTGATCTACTGGACATAACAGACGATAAATGTTATCTTCGCCAATTATTCTAAAGTACTACTTCAGCACTTGTGGGACATTTATGACTTTTTGCCATCCATCTGATTTCGTTTCTCCTGAGCACATCATTACCTTTTATGTATTTACTTTTTTGAAAGTGATGATATACATCACTTATATTGACAAATAATGCTAAGCAGTATATAGAACAGTGCATCATAGGAAAGCAATTAAAGTGTAAAACTGCAAAAACATTCAATAATACAACAAAACAAAGAAAGCGATTGAAAAAATAAAATAGCATAAAAAAGTCAATAAAGCAATAAAACAGATGAGGCAGATAAACTAAAACACAGAATGGTTTAAGGGAAGGCTAACTGAAAATTATGAGCCTTTAGCTTTTTCTGAAGAGTTTCAGTTCAGTAATTTGGCGTAGCTGTTTCCTCAGTCCTTGGCCAGTGACAGAGGAAGCCCTACTATGGGTGGCCTGAAGACGTACTCTTTACTGGTGGGTATCTGAAGGAGACTCTTGTCAGCTGACCTTACAGCTCTCCCAGGAACATTTCTTGTAAGCCTACAGGATATGGAGACAGGACCATCATCTTGAAAAGCTCTTAAAACTGCCATCAACCTTTTCTGCCTAAATCTCCTGAGGGACTGAAATCCCTCAGTCAGAGACTGACACATTAACACTTTAATACAATCCCATACTCACAGAATCAAATAGTCATGGAGTCATAGCAGGACATCTGTACAATTATACATTAATACACTTATATTGTCATCTACCTACATAACTGAGCAGTCTGAGAGACATTTATAATGTTACAGCACAGAGTTACATAGTGATAAACACGTGAGATCACAGTGAAACAGTTGAATGATTTATTATAGAAATTTACAAAAGTATTGTGTTGCACTCTCACACAGTCATCGTTATATTGTAACTGTTTTCACATTTTCGCTGTTTCCCTTTTAATTTTTTGCAAGAGCGCCTAGGAAAACAAAATTGAAAGCTATATTTTAAGATAGTTTTCATTTATTGAAAATATATTTATTTAAATCGTGTCTTTAAAATATGATGAACAATTCTCTTGGCAGTTATAGGAGATCATTACTGAGGTTTCTATTCAAAAGCTGTGTAGGATATTTCCTCAGATGTGTGCAGGTTAAGAACTCTAACTCAAAATGTACCCTCGTGAAGCGACTAAAAGTATTTCATGATGTGCATACTTGAAGCAGCATAAAAAGAAGAGCTCCTGTGGAAATGTTTAAATTGAAGTTACAGATAAGCCTGTGAATGTTTCCTCCTGTAAATCCATCTCAATCTTAGCCGGTATGAATATTCACTGGTACTTTTGTACCTGTTTAACTTTTGGTGGGATGTGAGAAAGAAACTCCCTGGTCTGCTTCTCATTTAAAATGTGCTTTAGTTTTGCAGGTACAAATGTAATCCTGGATCTTGCCATTAAGCTGCTTATGGGAAATGTGCACCTAAGATCCTTCTTTGTTGTTTTTCATTTTTATTTAGTTCATAACATAAATATTGAAGGCTTTTGAAACCTGCTCTTATTGCCTTCTCTGCATCTGTGGCACCACATAAGTGAACATTAAGTCCATCTGAGATTACACAGAACTTCCAGATGGGTTCCTTACATCCCCGGTGGTGTTCAGCTGCAGACAGATGGGTACAGACAGATGACCAAAAATGGTCACCTCATTCATTTATTCCTTTCCTTTCAAACAGAATGCAAAATGTTCTGGAAAATGTTAGAGCTTAATTTTTATTACCTTTCTTTATGTAATCTAATGCCAGGGTTTTACCCTTCATTTTCAGTAATTTTCAGGATTTTGCCTTTGATTTTCAAGAGATTTCAAATCATTTAATAAAGACTAAAATCCCCCTCCTTTCATATTTTTAAGCTGCTGCTGTTTTTTCAGGGGTTTGCTATGTATGCATCCTTAATTGCATCTCAGATCGTGCCACTCTATCCATTACTAACTTTGAATATCTACTACAGCAGTTGGGTCAACATTTTAACTTTCTCTCAAAAGATATTATAAGAATAGCAGAACATATTTTGTACATTTTCTCTGGGAGTGATGAGAAATTAGCAATGATGAACGTGTCCCATAATTATCCAGAGTACATCATCCATACTTCAGGATTACTATCATATCAAAGACTTATATGTCAAGCACATTCACCAGGAAAGCATTTACAAACTGAGAGTACATCATACAGGAGAACATTAGCACAGATTCTAATCACTTACTTTCTTGGCGAACGGTTTCTGCATCTCTGGCATGAATTGCCTGATGAGCTGGAAGTGATTATATTGGTTGATAGATTCTTTGGGATTTGATCCCTGGATACCTAGATCTTGTTAATTCTCTTCTGACTCTTTAGAATAATATTCTACATTTATGGCAAAGTTTTGGAAAAATCAGCAGAATTTGGAAAGCAAGTATTCACAGATTTTATGTCAGCTTTCAGAGGGAATGTACATGCAAATTTCCCCTTTGAAAGTTACCCTATCAAAACTACCTGCATACAATTAACTTGCTAATTTTACTGCAATTTCTTTTCTGGGAAAAATTATAAATATTCTTTTGAAAATTCTATTTTCAGTTTTGTGGGGATAAAATTCAAACATTAATTGGCTCATATGAAAGGGGGTAGTTAATGATAACCCTGATACATGTCCCAAAATAGTCACTGGGAGAGTTTTGAATATGTCTCTAAGATTGAGATTAAAAACATTACATCAAAACGGAGGGCTTTGTATTCACCTTTTTTAGATTATCTACAGCATGATGGGGATTTTGTATTTAAATTCTGATTGATATATGTTGCAGTTCTGGCCATGAGCACCGCGGCCAGGCCCTTACCTCCAGGCTCCCGGACCTGCTCCCGCTTCCGAAGGCCTAGTTTGCGGCCTGTTTGGTGGCATTCCCGCTGGGGCTGCACCGCTCTGAGGTCTCCCATGGATGCCCTTCTCCTAGGCGTGCATGCACCACTTGGGCATTTTTCTAGGCCGTTTCCCACCAGTGGTGACTCCGCCCAATTCCTGATGTCAGATGCCGTGGCCTTGATAAGCTGGCCGCGGCCATCCAGCCTTTGCCTTGCAACAGGTTTACCTCCTGGTTCCCGCTTGTGCTGTGCCCCGGAGTGACTCACCTTGCTTCGTCGCTCCGTTCCTGCTACAGTACCTGCTTGGTTCCTGCTTGCCTGCTACAGCACCTGCTTGGTTCCTGCCTCATAGCCTGCTTGGTTCTTGTTTACCTGCTACAGTTCCTGCCTGGTTCCATTACCCGAGTCTTGCTACGGTTCCTGCCTGGTTCCAGTACCCAAGTCCTGCTACAGTTCCTGCCTGGTTCCAGAACCCGAGCCCAGTTACAGTGTCTCTACTGTTCTAGTCTGGTTCCAGTTACCTGTCCTGAACCTCAACCCGCCTAAGTCCCAGCGTCCGGGCCCCTACGGGCTCCTCCTGGGGGGGCTTCGGCTTCCAAGGGTGAAGCCACCTAGGTCCCAGTGGTTGGGCTCCTACGGGCTCCTCCTAGGGGCGCACCAGTTTCCAGGTTGAAGAGCATCTAAGTCCTGCCTGAACATCTGCCTCCCGGTCTGCTATACACTAGAGACACTGTCCATCTTTCCCAGTCTCATGCAGGTCGGCCCTAGGGTCCACTAAAACTGAGACTCCCATAACATGGCCATGGACTCGGCGGATGCACCCGCTCCCTCGGATCTGCCCGGGATGGCCCGGCAGATGCTACAGCACCAGAGCTGCATTGATACTTTGGCAGCCACGGTGGAACAGCTATACTCACGCCTGGAGTCCTTGCCTCCCGCTGGCTGGGCCCCCGAGGGTCACAGCTCTTCTTGACTCAGCTACCGGCACCCTCCCACTATGCTGGTGATTTAAGGACCTGCATGGCATTTGAACCAATGTTTTGTACGGTTCTCTTTGTTGCCCCGGCAGTTCCCCTCGGATGTGGTGAAAGTGGTGTATATCCTGTCCCTGCTTGATGGGAAAGCCTTAATATGGGTTTCTTCCCTATGAGAAAATAATGACTCTTCGTTAACGGACTTACAACAGTGCATCACGAACTTTTGCCAGGCCTTTGATGAGCCTGCCCAAGTAGCTATAGCTACGTCTGATCTGCTACAACTTCGTCAGGGGGCTCACTCCTTGGCAGATTATGCAATGGAGTTTCGAACTTTAGCCCAGGAAGTAGGTTGGCAAGATGGTAGTCTTAAGGCCATCTTCCTGGAAGGCCTCTCTGGACTCATAAAGGATGAAATTGCTGCTCGAGATCTGCCGGAGGACCTCAACGCCTTGATTGAGATGGCCGCCCGCATTGACCGCCGCCTACAACAACGGGCCAAGGAGCAACGCTCCTTTCACCATAGTCCAGCTCATGGGCCGAGACATGTGCCCTCTCCCAAGATTTCTCATCCAGAAGCTCCCACCTGTGAACCCATGCAGCTGGGATGGGCCCTGCTTTCTGCTGAAGAAAGGCAACATCGCCGTTCATTGAAGTTGTGTTTATATTGTGGCCAGAAGGGCCACTTCTTGGCATGCTGCCAGGAGCGTGTGGAAAACGCCAAAGCCTAGGAGATTGGGAGGAGCTCCTCTTAGGCTGTGCTACAGCTCCTCAATGTACTATCCCTGTTACCTTGGAATATCCCAGAGGCTCCTTTGAAATGATGGCGTTCCTGGATTCCGGAGCCGGAGGTAATTTCATCCTGCGGGACTTAGTCTCCCAGTTGCGAATCTCTACGCATAGATGGGAGGTCCCATTATGAATTACCTCTATCCAGGGGACGCTCCTTTCTGGACCTGTCCAGATGTCCACGGCGCCCATTATGGTCCACACCGGGGCGATCCATTCGGAGGAGATAGCCTTCCTAGTGTTGGATAAGGCTATCTACCCTGTGGTGCTAGGGTTGCCGTGGTTACAGAAACACTCGCCCACGATTCAGTGGGACACGCTACAGGTTGTTAAATGGAGTCCTTTTTGCCTAGCTAATTGTTTGAAAGTGCCTAAGACTCCCGCACTTTCTTTGATGCACTCTGCCGTGGGTCCTCCTGCACCTTATGAGGACTTTACGGATGTATTCTCTAAGACCAAGGTGGAGATCCTTCCACAGCATCGTCCGTATGACTGCGCTATAGACTTGCTACCTGGTACTATGCCCCCCCTCGAGGAAGGGTTTATCCATTATCCATACCTGAGACCTGGGCCATGTCCGAGTATATTGCAGAGAATCTGGCCAAGGGGTTTATCTCCCCGTCTAAGTCGCCTGCAGGGGCAGGCTTTTTTTTTGTGAGTAAGAAAGACGGCTCACTGAGGCCGTGCATAGACTATCGAGGCCTAAATTCTATTACCAAGCGAGACCAGTACCCGCTCACGTTAATCCTGGAGCTCCTTGATCAGCTTCAAGGAGCGAAAATTTTCACAAAGTTGGACTTATGTGGACCGTACAATTTAGTCAGAATCCGTCCCGGCGATGAGTGGAAAACCGCGTTTAATACCCGAGACGGGCATTACAAGTACCTCGTGATGCTTTTCGGCTTATGCAATGCTCCAGCTGTGTTCCAGCACCTGATGAATGAGGTGTTGCGGGTCCTTCTGAACAGCTGCGTAATTGTTTACCTCGACGATGTGTTAGTCTACTCCCAGGACCTGTCATCACATCGTCAGCATGTCCATCAAGTGCTCCAGATACTTAGGGAGCACGGATTGTACGCCAAACTGGAAAAATGTAGCTTTGAGAAGACCTCCCTACCATTCTTAGGCTACATAGTCTCTGCAGCTGGCTTTCGAATGGATCCTGAGAAAGTGGCAGCAATTAAGAATTGGCCCCGGCCGAGGGGTCTTAAAGGGTTGCAATGCTTCATCGGCTTTTCCAATTTCTACCATCACTTTATTCCCAATTACTCTCGTATTGTGGCCCCGTTAACTGCCCTCACCCAAAAGGGGGCTAACGCGGTGGATTGGCCTGCTTCTGCCTGTCAAGCTTTTTTTTTTATTATTTATGCAATTTTCACAAAACAAAATCCATCACTTATTACAGAATTCAGATCTTTACAATTCCTTACATAATAAATTTAACGTATTAAATATTCAATCTGATTTATACTAATGAAATAATTTCAGAAGGATAATTGAAATAATTTGCGGTAATTAACAGGAAATAGAAAAGTAGGATTACTCCTACTTTCTGCAACAATTGAATTTGAGAGTTTATACTATCTATCTTCTTTTAGCATCAAATTCCAAAACAGCAAATTATTGGGTGTGGGAATCGAGGAAGACACGCAATTGTGATATTTCAAAAAATATAAATTTTTGATTCTGGTGTACAATCTCACATTTGCAAGGAAATTTTAACATCATCTTACCTCCTATAGCTTCTACCTCAGTTCTCATATTAATAAATTTCTTTCTCCTTTCTTGAGTTACCCTAGAAAAATCGGGATACATCCAAATTTTTTCACCATGGAACAATAGTAATCGATTTCTCATGTATAGTCTAAAGACTGTCTCTATATCTGAAGCAAAGGAGAAAGAGATATGTAAAATAGCTCTATTTGTTATCACTGTATCAATACTAGACGCTATAATTTCAGATACATTTAGCTGACCTTCACCAGACTTATTCCCTGCCTCTATCTTGCTTTTTGATGTTACATAATAAATCTTAGATAGAACTGGCAGCGTTTGTTGAGGCATTTTTAATATTTGTGTGAAATACTCTTTAAGCATATCATAAGCTGAAATTAAATCATGCTTAGGAAAATTAATAATTCTTAAATTTAAATATCTTAAGGTGTTTTCTATTCCTTCCAATCTTTTATCATATACAATCTCAGCTCTCGCAAACTTTTGCTGCCAGTTCTCCATTTTATACAGTCTAGTGTCCATCTGAAACAAATCTTCTTTATTCTTCCCTAGGGAAGCTTCAATAGTATTAATTCGTTGGTTAGAGTCTACAGTCAATTTAGATAATTTTTCAATTGCTCCCTCTAAGGATTTTATGGCAGCCCATAACAAATCTAGGGTAATTTCTGGAGGTTTCCCCTTGACTTGCTCACCATCTCCAGCTCCCTCACTTTCCAACTTCCCATTGCTGGTTGGACTCCTTCTCCCTCTTTCTTAGATAATGTCAAATTTAAGAAAATCCGCTGGAAGACAATATGGTGGAGGAGGAATATTTGGTGCACTAGGACTTAAAGATGTTTCTGTCAGAGAGTCTGACACCCGCTCAATATCAGATTTCTCAGAGACCATTTCCACTGGTAACTGGATAGTATTTGGTGCAAAAAAAGTCGGAATTCGCTGTTGTGAAGGTTCTACTAAGGAAGATGATGCAGCCATCTCCCTTATTTTAGCCTTCCTTTTTTGTATGAGGCATTAAATTCTTCTTGTGTAATTTATTATAAATTCAGCTATTCGGCGTTTCTGCACAAACTCTCAACTAGTCCTCAACTCCTTCTGAAAGGAGGCCGGTGTTACAAGAAGGAAATCTTTTACTTACAGTTAAGTTGACAATATTTCAGTTATTGTTGAGGAACTCAATCTGGCAACTTTTCTGAGCAAAGCTGTGCGCCCCTTTGGCGCGCGCGGCTTGGCAGTGCGCCGTCGGCTGCGTGCCATTGGGGGGGGGGATGGTTTTAAACTTCACCCAGTCCCCCACTGATGACGTCAGCAACAAGGAAATCATAAAATTAACAGTCCCGACTGGGCGGGAGGGCTCCTCCTAACCCTCAGATGCCTCCAAACTAGGTAATGTTGCCTTCCTCGTTCCTCAACCTCAAGGAAATTCCATAGGGGGGAGCCAGTTTTAAACTTCACCCGGTCCCCCACTGATGACATCAGCAACAAGGAAATCATGAAATTAACAGCCTCGACTGGGCGGGAGGGCTCCTCCTAACCCTCGGATGCCTCCAAACCAGGTAATGTTGCCTTCCTCATTCCTTGACCTCCTGCCTGTCAAGCTTTTGAGGCCCTTAAAGAAGCCTTCCTGTTAGACACCTGCCTTCATCATCCAGATCCCAGCCGGCCCTTCGTGGTGGAAGTTGATGCCTCCAATGTGGCCGTAGGGGGCCGTACTGAGCCAGTACTCTGATTCCGGACAGTTGTTGCCCTGTTCATATTTCTCGAAGAAATTCTCCCCGGCAGAGAGCAACTACGTGTTGGTGACAAAGAGTTGCTAGCCGTGAAACTTGCCCTGGAGGAAAGTAGACAGTGGTTGGAAGGAGCCAACCATCCGGTTACAATTTACACCGATCACAAAAACCTAGCATTTTTGAAGCAAGCCCAATGCCTGAATCCAAGACAAGCCCGGTGGTTGCTGTTCTTTGATCGGTTTGACTTTACCTTACGCTACTGACCTGGCTCTAAGAACATTTGATCTGATGCGCTCTCATGCTCCTCTGAGGTCGAAGAGACTCCTGACACACCTCAGTATATCTTGGATCCTGTGAAAGTAAGTCTTGCGGCAACCTTGGTGTCCTCCCAAGGAAAGACTGTTGTTCCACGTCGCTCCTGGAGAGCAATTCTCACTTGGGCCCATGACTCCATCACTGGGGGCCATGCTGGTTAGAAAGGGACTTTAGACTTGTTAAACCATTTCTACTGGTGGCCAACAGTGAGACAGGATGTCCAAGCTTTTGTGTGCTCGTGCCCTACCTGTGCTGTTCAAAAGCTGCTCATTGGGAAGCCCAGGGGTCTGTTGCCACCATTGCCCATCCCGGTGGAGCCTTAGACACACATCTCCACCGATTTTGTCGTGCACCTTCCTATCTCAGGAGGTAATTTGGTCATCTGGGTAACTGTGGACTGATTTTCTAAGATGGCGCACTTTGTTCTGTCAGAAAATATTTTAATATTTTGTGCTTTATTGATAATTACTTATATTTAGTGAAGTCAGTAATCAATTAGCCATAAAGAGACATGTTAGCATTAATACTCATAAGCCTTTACTTTTAAAAGCCATGGCTTTAGTCAAGGCCTGTGCTGGAAAAAACTCCAGCAAACAGCACCCTCCTCTACCCCCCTTTCAGACCTTGAAAAAAAGTTGTTTTTGACTTATTGCTAATCCCTAGCAAGAAAGAAGTCTGCATTTTATGGCCTTGGGCATCATTAAACATGTGGTCACTCAGGCTTGAATCCTAGGACAGAGGGGAGTGCTTGGTCTCTTCTCTCTGAAGTAGAAGGAAGAAAAGTATTGATAAATTAAAGACCGGAAAATGGGCAAAGCTTTAAACAGGGTAAGAATAACTCCTAATTTTTAATATTGTGATATTGATAAAAATTGCTTGAACCTCATTCAAGGTTTAAGAACTGAAGTTCTTCAAAGGCTAAAAAGATAGATGTATTGACAGAAAAGATACAGTTACTCTGGATCAAAGAATTCAAAGAGTTTTACAGGGTATAAAAACTTGAAGCAGTCAGAAGGAAAGGAGAGTGCTACTTTGGATTTTTGCACATGATTATAGAGAGACAACAGTGGGCTGCTTCAGATATTTGGTAAATATATAATTGTTTATTCAAGTATATGAGAACCTTTAAATTGCTATTGTTTCTAGATTGGCAGATGTATTAGAAATGCATTGATTAATTAAGCAAAAGATGACATTGATTGATATATACCTTATATTAATAATCTCAGTCACCTTATTAATGGTTAATCACATTGATTGTAGGATAAGTTAAGATTTGAACATAAAAGTGTTTCTTAGTCATTTAGAGATTTTTATTCATACCTTTCTTTATCTGAAATAAAGAAAATATATTTTACTACAAACTGACTGGTTTATTTTAAATGCAAGCTGTGCTGCATGAATTATTGGTGAATAAAGTTCTGTGGTAGATATGAACAAATATCTCCGAAATTAAACAATAAACTTTTTGTCTCTAGGCAAAAAGGGTAAGGGGGAGGATGTGAGTAAGAGGTTTTCATTCAAGCAGGATTCCCTGGTAATGGTTTTAAATTCTGCTAGTGGTAGAAACCAGAATACTTCCATTCAAACCTCTTTACAGTTCCCTTGCCAAAGCTGCCTTCTGCACCTGACCTGGCTGGCCTGTTCGCTTAGCATATCTTTAGACTTCCTGGTCTCCCGCAGGATATAGTCTCCAATCGAGGACCACAGTTTACAGCTTGTTATTGGAAAGCCCTATGCAAACGTTTCAATGTGCAACTTAGTCTTTCGTCAGCATTCCATCCTCAAAGTAATGGTGGAGTTCTCATATAATAATCACACGCATGCTGCTACTGGAAGTTTGCCTTTCCTCGTTGTTTATGGGAAGCAACTTCAACCGCCCCTACCTTCGCCTGAACCTAGTGCACTCCCGGCAGTGCAAGTTTCAGCCCACCTGTGGATTTCTACCCAAGAAAAGATCCATAAAGTTGACCTGTCCGCCAAGAAGTGGGCGGATAGGCATCGTCTGCCAGCACCCATCTTCCTCCCAGGAGACCATGTCTGGCTTAGCACCAGAAATCTACAGCTACATATTCCATCCAAATTTCTGTGGGCCTTTTCGAGTCACTGAATGAGTGGAAGCAGGCTCATACCATCTACGCCTACCCTCCTCCATGCACATACATGATGTGTTCCATGTGTCATTGCTGAAGCCTCTTGTGTTGTCCAGATACCACTCCCGGGTTCCTATACCGTCGGACCCTGCCGTGCCAAACGAGGTTACGTATCAAGTGCGTGAAGTCCTGGATGTCCGGTTCCATCAACGCCGATGGGAATACTTGCTGGCCTGGGAGGGTTGCGGACCCGAGGATAATTCTTGGGAACCGGCCCGTAACATCCTCGACAAGGATTTATTGCGGCAGTTCCATCTGGACCACCCAAGTAAACCCGGACCGGCTAAGAGGCTGCGTAAGAGGGGAGGTACTGTTGCGGTTCTGGCCACGAGCACCATGGCCAGGCCCTTATCTCTGGGCTCCCAGACCTGCTCCTGCTTCCGGAGGCCTAGTTTGCAGCCTGTTTGGCGGCGTCTCCGCTGGGGCTGCACTGCTGCGAGGACTCCCATGGACGCCCTGCTCCTAGGCGCGCGTGCGCCACTTGGGTGCTTTTCTAGGCTGTCTCCCACCAGTGGTGTCTCCACCCAATTCCTGATGTCAGACGCTGCGGCCTTGATAAGCCGGCCATGGCCATCCAGTCTTTGCCTTGCAACGGGTTTACCTCCCGGTTCCTGCTTGAGCTGTGCCCCAGAGTGACTCACCTTGCTTCGTCGCTCCATTCCTGCTACAGTACCTGCTTGGTTCCTGCTTGCCTGCCACAGAGCCTGCTTGGTTCTTGTTTACCTGCTACAGTTCCTGCCTGGTTCCAGTATCCGAGTCTTGCTATGGTTCCTGCCTGGTTCCAGTACCGGAGTCCTGCTACAGTTCCTGCCTGGTTCCAGAACCCGAGCCCAGTTACAGTGTCTCTACTGTTCTAGTCTGGTTCCAGTTACCTGTCCTGATCCTCAAACCACCTAAGTCCCAGCGGCCGGGCCCTTACGGGCTCCTCCTGGGGGGGCTTTGGCTTCGAAGGGTGAAGCCACTTAAGTCCCAGTAGTTGGGCTCCTACAGGCTCCTCCCGGGGGAGCACCAGCTTCCAGGGTGAAGAGCATCTACATCCTGCCTGAACATCTGCCTCCTGGCCTGCTATACACTAGTGACATTGTCCATCTTTCCCAGTCTCCAGCAGGTCAGTCCAAGGGTCTACTAAAACTGAGACTCTCATAACAGATATATTGAATATTTTGTTCACAGAACGTTTGCTTACTGATTCCTTGAAGAAAGCCACAAGTCATCCTATTCCTGAAAAGGATAAGCTACCATTTGACAAGTTTGCCAGTTATAAGATCATTTTCTAGGGATGTGCAGAGGGACGCCATACGTTGCATTCGTGATTCGTGATTCGTCAGGGAGCAAATGCGTTGCATTTGGCCGTATGGCGCCCCGATGCATTAATACGGCGATTTCTATTCATGTTCCAGCTAAAATTAAAATTAACTACAACCCCCCACCCTCCTGACCCCCCCTGTGACATAGTGAGGGCAAAGGCGATCGGCGCCATTTTGAGTACTGGCATCGGACAGCCCGCATGCAGGAGGTCGCTCCCGGACCCCCGCTGGACTTTTGGCAAGTCTTTTGGGGGTCAGGAGGCCTCCCCAAGCTGGCCAAAAGTCCCTGGGGGTCCAGCGGGGGTCCGGGGGTGATCTCCTGCACGCGTGACGTCGGGAGCCAGGAACCAAAATGGCGTCGGCGCTACCTTTGCCCTCACTATGTCATACGGGCGACGGTCGCCCGTATGACATAGTGAGGGCAAAGGTAGCGCCGGCGCCATTTTGAAGATTGGCAATACGGCCCGCGTGCAGGAGGTCGCTCCCGGACCCCTGCTGGACTTTTGGCAAGTCTTGTGGGGGTCAGGAGGCCCCCCAAGCTGGCCAAAAGTCCCTGGGGGTCCAGCGGGGGTCTGGGGGCGATCTCCTGCACGCGTGACGTCGGGAGCCAGGAACCATAATGGCGCCGGCGCTACCTTTGCCCTGTCACATGATAAGGGCAAAGGGCCACCGGCGCCATTTCTCTCAACGCAGCCATGGCCAGAGAGCTGGAGATCGCGTCGGGACCCCCCCACTGGACCCCAGGTAATTTAAAACATTTTGGGGGGGTTCGGGAGGGTGGGGGATTTGTTTTAAAGGTTCAGGGTGGGTTTTAGGGTTTTTTTGGTGTGCCGGTTTTCCAGCCCTCCCCTGATTTACGATTTTTAACAATTTAAAAACAAAAAACAAAACACGACAATCAGATTTCCCTCCCCCCCAGCCAAAATCGATCGTTAAGACGATCGATCACACGATTCACACCCCTACAGTGTGACTAACACTCCTCTCCTGACTTCTCTGAATGATATGATAGTTACTGATACTGTAAGTGCTGAAAGTGCCAAACAAGTCACTGGAACCATTTTATTAGTAACCAAATATATTTTTACTGCTGCAAATTTTATTTATTTATTTATTTATTTATTTATGTATTTATTTATTTAAAGTTTTTTATTTACTGACATTCGTTAAGAAAACATCACTTCGGTTTCCATAGAACAATAATTGGCCAACAGGGCTTTACAATGCAACTGATAAAAGAACTAGAGGGGAGGGGGCGAAGGGGGGGTGGTGAATGGGGTAGAGGGAAGAGGCTTTACAATGAAAGTGAAAATAACTTGAGGGGGGATGTGGAGGGGGTAGGGGGGTAAGGGAAACTAATGTTAAACTGTACAAATAGTTAAACGCAAAAAAACATATTTAAATGCAAGAATAGAATATGTACTATAGTATACTGGGAGGAGAGAATTGAGGGGGGGAATTCAGTCGAGGACCTGGAGGGTGAGAGAATAGGTGCAGGAGAATAGGAGAGAAGGGAAGTGCAGCTCATGTGTAGGCTCGTGTGAACAACCAGGTCTTGAGATTCTGTCTGAATGTTTTAGAGCACTTCTCAAGGCGAAGGTGGGTGGGCATAGCGTTCCATAAAGATGGACCAGCTAGGGATATTGCACGTTGTTTAGTGGCTGTGAGATGGAAGAGTTTGGGAGAGGGAGTGTGAATGTTTGCGGTGTAGGGCTTTCCGGTGGGTCTGGAAGAGGAACGGATGTGTAAGCTGTCTGGGAACCAATGCATGTCAGGATTGTGGATGGCTTTGTGGATAAGGGTAAGGGTTTTGAATTGAATTCTGGCTGTGATGGGGAGCCAGTGAAGTTGCTTGAGAATGGGTGTGATATGTTCTTTTCTACGGGTGCCTGTTAATACGCGTGCAGCTGCATTTTGCAGCAACTGCAGGGGGGCAAGGCTGTTCTTTGGGAGACCTAGGAGTAGAGCACTTGAGTAGTCTATTTTAGATAATATTAGGGCTTGTAAGGCTGTCCTAAAGTCGTTGAGGTGCAGGATGGGTTTAAGTTTTTTGAGGGTGTGTAATTTATAGTAACAGTCTTTGAGGGTGGAGGAGATAAATTTCTTTAGGCTGAATTGAGGGTCAAGAGTAACACCTAGGTCTCTTACAGCTTGCGAGAGGACTGGGGGAGCAAGGGGGGAGTTGGCTGAGGGGGTGGGTAAAGGATTGATGGGTTGGGGTGAAATGATCATAAGTTCGGTTTTATTGGGATTTAGGGCTAGGCTGAGTTGTGTGAGTAGACAGTTGATGGATGAGAGGGCATTATCCCATCTTTTTAGGGTGTTGGCGATGGAGTTGGTGATGGGTATAAGGACCTGCACGTCATCTGCGTAGACAAAGTGTGGGAGGTCGAGATTTGAGAGTAGCTGGCAGAGGGGGAGGAGGTATATGTTAAAGAGGGTGGATGATAAGGAGGAGCCTGGGGGGACACCCCTTGTGATATTGATTGGCCCAGATTCGTGGTTTTCAATTTTTACCTTGAATTGTCTGTCACTTATGTATGATTTGAACCAGCGGAGTGGGGTCCCAGAGATGCCAATGTCAGCTAGCCTGTCGAGTAATATAGCGTGGTTAATAGTGTCGAAGGCAGCGGAAATGTCTAAAAGGGCTAGCAAGAAAGAGTGACCTTTGTCAAAGCCTCTGATGATAAGGTCGTTGAGGGAGAGTAGTAGAGTTACAGTACTGAAGCGCTTTCTAAAGCCGTGTTGAGAAGGATAGAGTATCTGGAGCTGGTCTAGGTAGTCTGACAGTTGGGTATTGACCGGTTTTTCAAGTACTTTGGCGATGAAGGGGAGGTTGGAGATAGGTCGGTAGTTGGATAAGTCAGAAGGGTCAAGTTTTGGTTTCTTAAGGATGGGTTTTACTATGGCTGATTTGAGCTGGGTGGGAACATCTCCAGAGGATAAGGAGGTATTGATGATATCAGCTAGTGGTTGGGAAATGCTGTCTGGGATTGTCAACAGGATTTTGGAGGGGATCATGTCAGAGGGGTGGGTAGCAGTAGCATGCTACTAATTAGTAGCATGCTACTAATGCTGGCAACAAACAGGGGTTATTCACCATTAAGTAATAGGAGTGTATGGACTTCTCCAAGGACTTATCCCAACCTTTTTAAACCCAACTACTCTAACTGCCTCTGGCAATGAAATCCAGAGCTTAATTTTGCATTAAGTGAAAAATAGTTTTTGTCCAATTTCTTTTAAATGTGTTAATTGCTAACATCATGGAGCACCCCCTAGTCCTGGTATTATCTGAAAGAGTAAATAACCATTCCACATTTACCTCTTCAAGTCCTTTCATGATTTTGTAGACCTCTATCATATCCCCCCTTTGCCGTCTCTTCTCCAAGCTGAACGGCTCTAACTTCTTTAGCCTTTCCTCACAAAGGAGGCATTCCATGCTCTTTATCATTTTGGTCATCTTTCTCTGTACTTTCTCCAGTGCAACTATATCTTTTTTGAGATGCAGCGACCAGAATTGCATACAATATTCAAGGTGCAGCCTCACAATGGAGAGATACAGAGGCATTATGACATTCTCCATTTTATTCACCATTCCCTTTCTAATAATTCCTAGTATTTTTTTATTATTTTTTTTTACTGCCACAGCACACTGAGTTGACGATTACAATGTAATATCAACTATGATGCCCAAATTATTTTCCTGGGTTGTAAATCCTAATATGGAGCCTATCATCATGTAACTACAGTATCAAAAGTATAGATTAAATAAAAATATATTAAAATTACAGCATGCCTATCATCCAGTTGCAACAACAGCTGCCACTTAGCCAGATAACTAGTCATCTGGCTAAATATTTGGCTAAGTTGTGGAAGACGTGAAGGCAGGAGGAGTTGACTTAGCTGGATAAGTCCTCCTGCTAACTTGGATTGTCAGACTTAGGGCCTGATTTACTTTTTTCCCATAGACACAGAACGGGCTGAAAAGCTCTTGTAAATCAGGCCCTTAGACAGATAAATTGTCCGGTTTAGTGTTGTCAGCCATATAGCTGCCCTAAAGTTAGCTGGATAAACATATTATATCTGGTTAACCTTAAGGTAGCTGGAAACATAGGGATGGTGAATTTTAAACAGGTGTGTGGGTGCACATGGGTGCACATTTCTCGGCATGCTTCCCGAGAGGTTTCCAAGTTATAACATACACACATAAATGCATGCATGTTATAAAATAGACTACCTGTGTGCACAAGTGTGCACAAGTTTTAGTGGATACCTGGCTATGCGTGCAAATGCCGCCTCTACCGCATAAGTGGGGGGATTTTAGTGGACGTGTGCAGACGCCATTTCCAGGTTTCCCAGTTTATCATCACTTACCCAGTAAGGAATAGGATGTCCAAACCCCTCTAATTTAATAGCCACCCATTTCCCGCTGGTCTGTCTATTTTTCTTTATTTCATTACTTATACTTCCTCTATAAGAGAAGTAAAGTTACACGGCAAGGGCCCCCATTGCACACCTGTGTGTGTAAGTATTTATGCAAAAATTTGAAGTTGAAATCCAGGAACGCACATGCCCTGCCCAGACCACACCAATGTGACCCCCCCGTTTTTAGGACTTTTCATTTGTGTGCGTAGCGGGAGATACACATGTCCGAGGCAACTTTCAAAATCCACTTGGTGTGCGCCATCCTGACATATTGGCATTTCTTCCAATTTTAGCACATGCCACACTTTTAAAATGCACCTATAAGAGGGTGGCCATGCCACTCAATATTTTAGCTAAGTGGGCCAAATAGTTTATCAAGCTAACTACTCAAGCCACACTGTAACTCAATATCTAACTTGCAGAAGCTTATGCTGAAGAATAAAATTGTCCAACTGAGTCAGTAATGCTTTTTTTACAATATTAGCAATAGAACATAGGTTTAAAAAAGTCCTGTAACTGCCAAACCTGTTTGCTGATAGGTTATGGGGTAGATTTTATAAAAGTATGCCCACGTGTACTTTTGTTCGCACAACAGGCACAAACAAAAGTACACGATATTTTAATAGATACGCATTTAGCTGTGCATATCCTTTAAAATCCGGGGTCGGCGCGTGCAAGGCTGCCCAAAATTGGCAGCCTGCGCGTGCCAAGCCGCGCAGCCTGCCTCCGTTCCCTCCGAGGCAGCTCCGAAATCGGAGCAGCCTCGGAGGGAACTTTCTTTCCATCCCTTCCGACCCTTCCCCTCCCTTCCCCTACCTAACCCAACCCCCAGCCCAATCTAAACCCCACCCTATCTTTGTTTTAAAAGTTACGCCTGCCAGAGGCAGGCGTAACTCGCGTGCACTGGCCAGCTGGCTGGCGCACGATTCCCCAGACCGGGAGCTGTTTCGGAGGCCTCGCCCACGCCCTTTAAACGCCTCCAGGCCGGAACCATGCCCACAGCCCTGCTCCCGAATGATGTGCCACCGCGACATGCCCCCCCGACACACCCCTGACATGGCCCCGCAGGAAAGCCCCTGGACTTACGCGCATCCCGGGGCTTGCGCGCGCTGCCGAGCCTATGCAAGATAGGCTCGGTGCGCGCAAGGGGGGGGGGGGGGTTGAGGTAGGTTTTCGGGGGTTACGTGTGTAACCTATGTGCGTAACCCTTTGAAATTCTACCCCTATGCTTTTTAAGAATGGGGTGGATTGTAGCTTTCTTCAAAGAATCAGTAACTAAAACCTCTGTGAAAGAAAAATTCACTATATCAATCAGAATTTGAAGAAAAGTCCCTCTCAAGCTGTTGGGAACCCAAAAAAAGGTGAATTCAATGCCCTCAGTTTTGATATAAAATTGTTTATCTCAACCATAGAGGCATATTCACAATTCTTCCACTTACTATCTTCCACTCATTAAGAAACCCTCTCAAATGAGCCAATTAATTGTTGTTTTTTATCCACACAAACCTGAAAATAAAATTTCCAAAAGTATATAAATTTCCCAGAAAGCATTCTGCAGTCACATTAACAAGTATAATTGTAAGCAGGTAGTTTTGGTAGGGTAACTTTCAAAAGGAAAATTTGCATGTACATTCCCTTTGAAAATTGACATAAAATCTGTGAATACTTGCCTTCCAAATTATGCAAACTTTTACAGAATTATCCCATAAATATACGGGCGGATTTTAAAAGCCCTGCTCGCGTAAATCCGCCCGATTTACGTGAGCAGGGCCTTGCGCGCCGGCGCGTCTATTTTGCATAGGCCGCCAGCGCGCGCAGAGCCCCGGGACGCGCGTAGGTCCCAGGGTTTTTTGAAGGGGGCGTGTCGGAGGCGGGACCGGATGATGCAGTGTTTTGGGGGCGGGACTGGGGGTGTGGTGCCGGCCTGGGGGCGTGGTCCAGGCCTCCGGACCAGCCCCCGTGTTGGAAGACGGCACGCCAGCAGTCTGCTGGCGCGCGTAGATTTACGTCTGCTTCTCGCAGGCGTAAATCTAGGGACAAAGGTAAGGGGGGGGGGTTTAGATAGGGCTGGGGGGGTGGGTTAGGTAGGGGAAGGGAGGGGAAGGTGAGGGGAGGGCGAAAGAAAGTTCCCTCCGAGGCCGCTCCGATTTGTGCCTGCAAACATAAAACAAATTTCAAATGAGAAGCAGCCCAGGGAGTTTATTTCTCACATCCCACCAAAAGTTAATCAGGTGCAAAGTACCTGTGAATATTCATACCGGCTACATTTGAGGATGGACTTACATGAGGAAACATTCACATGCATATCTGAAGCTTCAATGTATATGCAGAATTTCCTCCATAAATTTAACCAGAATCCCTGGAACTCTTATTTTTATGATGCGTTAAGTACTATTCACATTGGGGCAGTTTTTAAAACATACGTGCAGGTGTACATTTGTGTGGCAACCCGGCACGCACAAATGTACGCCCAATTTTATAACATGTGCACGCAGCCGCACACATGTTATAAAATCAGGGGTTGGCGCGCACAAGGGGGTGCACACTAGTGCAAATTGCGCACGCCGAGCCTTCGGGGAGCCCCACCTGCTTTCACCGTTCCCTCTGAGGCCGCTCTGAAATTGGAGTACCTCGGAGGGAACTTTCCTTCCCCCCACCTTCCCCTCCCTGTCCCACCCTCCAGCCCTAAAGAAACCCCTCCCCCGTACCTTTGTTTTGGAAGTTACGCCAACTGCCGGCACGTGATCCCTGCCCCAGTGGTAGTGCGGAGGCATAGTGAAATACATTTTACCTCATATGTGTGGTAAATTTTAAGTTAGAGTTATTTAAGCACAAAACTCTGTACCCACACTGGGAAACCTAACAAAGACATCTGAAAATGTTCCCCATTAATGGCCTTCTAAAGCTGACAACTGAATTATTCATCATAATTTTTTTTATATATAATTTAAATAAACATATTTTCAAGAAATGAAAATATAACAATTTGGAATTTTGTTTTGAAAGGTTCACTTGCAAAAATAAAATAAAATGTAGCAAAAATGTGAAAACTAGCAACAAAATAACTGTTACTGTATGACCTGAGGAGCTTATAACTTTGAACTCTGTTCTGTAACTTTATAAACTTATCTCAGACTGTGTAGTAGAGAACATAAGGGTATTGTTGTATAATTGTACAGATGTTGTGCTATGACTCCCCGACTCATTGATAGCGTGAGTATATGACAGTATAAAAGTGCTAATGTGTCAATCTCTGACTGTGCAATTTCAATCTCACAGATTTAGGATGAGAAGCTAATGTTGGTGATCAGGGGAAGCTAAAAGCAGATGCCTGATAAAAAGTAATAAATTTCCCACATTTTATGAAGTATAAATCTACTATTGTTGAGGCAATATAAAAAAATGTAAATTAATAAATATTATTTAAGTAAAATTTGTCATCTCTTATGTCTGACAGACAGAAAATCGAGAGGGTCAACTATCTTCTTGCCAAAATAGTGGTCAATATGACCTCACAGACATGTTTTATTTCTGTTTTTTCTGATTTATCAGTTCAGCAATTGTGGAAATATTTTATGATATATTTTATTGGTCTCAGCACTGCCCAGTGCCTATTTGTTTTTCTTTCATTCTTTCTGTTTTCAGTTCTCTATGAAGCACAAACAATGGGAAACAGGAAATCACACCAGTGTGACAGAATTTCTACTCCTCGGGTTCTTAGAATTTCCAGAGCTGCAGTTCCCTCTTTTCACTCAATTCTCACTGCTCTACCTGATGGCCACACTGGGAATCCTTCTTGTTATCTGCTTAGTATGTGCTGATCAGCACCTACACAACTTGTCTTTCCTAGACATCTCTCTTCTGGCAGCTGTCTCATGGGTAACAGGTTTAATAGAGTTAGCATCTCCCATGATCATTATATCACAGTTTTCTTTCTGTGACTCCAAAATATTCAATCATTTATTTTGTGAACCCAAAGTACTGTTGAACATTTCCTGCACAGACACCACAGTCATTAACTCTATAACGTTTGTAGAATCAATGTTTTCTGGCTTCACCCCAGTTCTCCTGACCATGTCATCCTATGTGTCTATCATCTCCACCATCCTGAAAATTTGTTCTAGAGAGAAGAAAAGCATAGGCCTTCTCTACCTGCTCCTCCCACCTGATAGTCATCATTCTCTTATATGGGACACTGTTGGGAGTTTATCTGCAGCCAAGCTCAGCAGGTTCATTGAAATCAAACAAGCTGCCTATTGCAATGCACATAGTCCTTCGCCCACTGTTAAACTGCCCTGAAAAAAGCATAATCAGAAAGTCACCAAAAAGTTAATCTTCAGGTCATCTGAGACATCTACTACATGATCTCTGTACTTCAAGTACCTAATTTTTCACTTTTTAACATTAAAACTCATTTTCTGAACCATTGACCATTCTTTCAGTGTTTTCCTGTCCTCTTTCATTTTTTAACTCTTCCTGCATGTCTATGCTGTTTCAGTTTTGTGTTATCTGAAAAAGAGCATATTTTTCACATCCCTCTAGATTACTGATAATAAAGATATGGAAAAGAACCAGTTCTAGCACCGAGCCCTACATAATCCAACTGTTCACTAACTTGTCACCAGTTTGGGCTTCATTAATTACCAGTGTGTGCATTCTCTTACCAGGCCCGGCACTAGTGGGTGTGCAACTTGTACAATTGCATGAGGCAGCATACTGTTGCACCAGAGGTGGTCCCTTGGCCTGGTGCAGTGTTACATAATGCCATACTGAGTCAGACTAAGGGTCCATCAAGCCCAGCATCCTGTCTCCAACAGTGGCCATTCCAGGCCACAAGAATCTGGCAAATACCCAAAAACTAAGTCTATTCCATGTTACCATTGCTAGTAATAGCAGTGGCTATTTTCTAAGTCAACTTAATTAATAGCAGGTAATGGACTTCTCCTCCAGTTACCCTGCAAGCTGCCATATCAATGTCATGCCTCCTAGAAGAGTAGGGTTGTTAAATGATGACAAAATAGTTTGATATCCAAACTGAGATTAGAATGGGAGGTTATTTTTTTTTGTTTGCATCATAAATTAAGATCAACAGTTCCTTTTTATTAAAAAAAAAATCTATGTTCTGCCACTGGGCCCAGTCTCACCCCTTGCCCTCTCCCCCCACTTCCATCAAACGATATGTAAAAGGGTAGAGCAGACATTCAGATCTGTTACCAGTAATCCCTGTGTTTAGTGCCAGCTAATTTGGTACAGGATTAGGAATATGGGGGGGGGGGGGGGGTGTTCCATTAAAATACAGCCCCTTCGTCTGTGGTGTCTGGAGTAGCTATCCTACCTGTAATAGTAAATAACAGCTCCCTAGATACAGCTCAGGCTGCAGTCCTTTTTGGTTAATACGAAGTACAGAGGTAGAGAAAGAGGTTAAAATGTTGTTGTTTTGCAGGCCTAGTAAGAGGAGCCAAGCAAGCCCTGTTTTAGTGATCCTGACCAGGGTCATAAGAGGTCTTTCCATCCCAATCGAGTGAACATGTGACCTGAAGAAATATTTGCTTATTCCCAGGCTCTATTACGAATACATTATCAGAAAAGTGAACCTGATGGGATAGCCCACATATGGAAACAAGACCTGACAAATATCTGGGGTCCTCCTCACCTCATTTGCCTCATCTTATTCATGGCTCCTCCCACTTACCTGGGAAAGATGGCTACCGCAGCGTTGACAAGTCGACCTCTCTGGCATCCCCAGAATGGCTATGGTGCAGCCTCCCGCCATTCCTCCTCCCAGGTACCTACTAGTGTGTGTGCGCATGCAGAACCCATGTCTTTGTACCACCCTTGGTGAGAACCTCGAGGGCGTTCCCTCCTGCTGATGTCATGCCATCTGGGTATATTACCTTCACAGATGTGCTAGCTCCCCGAGTTAGCAAGGACTCAAATCTGTTTCTGTCTACACTACTCTGCGGCTTCCATGCTGCCGCAGGAAGCTCTCTCTCTCTCTGCCCTTTGGGGTATATGCTAACCTGGGTACCCGCTCCTCGGGGGCCCTCTGCTTTCTTTCAGGTGCCTTACAGGGAACAGGTACTCTCTCCTTGAGGGCCTCTCTCCCTGCCTTGGTGCCTGTACCTTCTACAACATTCCTGATGCAATCGCATACCAACAGCTACATCTAGTAAGTAGTTTAAATCTCAGTATCTGCTTGCTGGGAGACCTGCTGCGGAACCTCCTGATGTCATCTAGGAGAGAAGGGCTCCCTCTGCCTAGGTCCATGAAAATACAACCACAGACAGCCTTACTACTGCCACCTCTGGTGGAGATCAAGCTGTCTAATAAAGAACTTTCCTGTGTTTTGTGTGTACAAGTCTAGCCCAGTGCTGTGGCTCCTCACGGGGCTCCTCCCCATGGGCGTGGTCATCTCCACAGCACCCAAGGATCCACAAAACACACATTATCATAACAGATTGCTAACTCTATGGATCCGGCTCAGCTCACTGTGTTGCAGGCCATTTCAGGCCTGGCTCAGTGGATCTTCGAACAGCAGACTGCGCTGGAAGGACTGACCGCTGCATTTAATCTACTGCACACACAGATGAACTCGCATTCCACCTCAGGTAAAGAAGCTAAAGCATCTGAGGTAATGGTCAAGACTACTGTGTCTCTAGCAGCTCCCACTTCTCTGGAGAAGTTTGGAGATGCAGAGACTTTGTTAATCAGTGCTGCATGCACTTTGCATTACAACCTGGCCACTTTCTCACAGCCTATGCCACGACTATCTACATTCTGTCATACCTAGATGGATGAGCATTGCCTTGGGCCTTTTTGCTGTGGGAGCATGAGGATCCAATCCTTCATGACCTTGAAGGATTTCTCGAAATGTTTAAGTCAGTTTTCGATGATCCTGCCCAGTATACCATTGCAGGATCTTCTTTGGTTCACCTGAATCAAGGGAACAAGCCACTAGATGACTTCGCTATCAAATTCAAGACTATGTTGTCTGAATTATCCTGGGACCCAAGATGCCTGAAGACCCTTTTTTTTGAAGGACTGAACTCTCGTCTGAAAGACAAACTCGCCGCTCGTGAGATGCCTGAGGCCTTGGTTGAACTATTGAAATTGGCAACAAGGATTGATTGCCAACTTCGAGACAAGGTTCAAGAGACCAAGACTCCCAGGAGACCCTTTCTGAGCAAAGTTTGAGTTAAGTCCACACCCAGGACTGCTCCTCCGGCCACAGCAGCTGGAGAAGAACCTATACAGTTTGTCTGCAGCCATTTGACTTCAAAAGAGACAAGAACACGGAAGAAATTGGGGCTGTGTATTAGAGATGTGCTTCGTTTTTTTCTACCGGGTCGTTTTTTGACTCGGATACTTCGTGGTAAAATTTGGGTTTTCTCGTTTAGTTTTTTTGAAAAACGAAACGAGGAAACCCGAAACCGGACCAAAAAATGAAGCGGGAAACGAAGCTAAAAAAACCCCCACCCCAAGCATATAAAATCATTTTCATACATACATACAAACTCCCCCCACCATCCCGATCCCTCCCCAAGACTTACGAACATCCCTGGTGGTCCAGCCGGGTCCCGGGTGCCATTTGTTCCTCCGTGCCCATGTGCGCCATTGCCAGCCTTGCTCAAAATGGTGCCGAATAGCCTCTGAACTACCATGTCACAGGGGCTACCGGCGCCATTGGTCAGCCCCTGTCACATGGCCATCGGTGCCATCTTGTGCTCCTATCATGTGACAGGAGCTGACCAATGGCGCCGGTAGCCCCTGTGACATGGTAGTTCAGAGGCTATTCGGCACCATTTTGAGCAAGGCTGGCAATGGTGCACATGGGCACGGAGGAACAAATGGCACCCAGGACCCCGCTGGACCACCAGGGATGTTCGTAAGTCTTGGGGAGGGATCGGGATGGTGGGGGGAGTTTGTATGTATGTACGAAAATGATTTTATATGCTTGGGGTGGGGGTTTTTTTAGCTTCGTTTCCCGCTTCGTTTTTTGGCCCGGTTTCAGGTTTCCTCGTTTCGTTTTTCAAAAAAACTAAACGAGAAAACCCAAATTTTACCACAAAGTATCCGAGTCAAAAAACGACCCGGTAGAAAAAAACGAAGCACATCTCTATTACATAGGCCGAAAGGCATCACAAGATATTTGTAATGCCCCTCCCCCTTGATGACGCAGCCAGCATCATCGAGGCCCCCGGAGGATTAAAGCCCGACAGGGACCCAGTGGGTGACGTCCCCCCCCCCCCCCCGCCTCCAGGACCAGCTGAGGCTTTTTTGCTGTTTTTTTCCCAGGATTTCTCTATTTTTTCTGCTTTTCTCCCCCACAGGTCTCTCTCTGTCTGCTGCTGAGCCTGCTGGGACTTCCGGGTTTTGCCCCTCCCCCTTGATGACGCAGCCAGCATCATCGAGGCCCCCGGAGGATTAAAGCCCGACAGGGTCCTGGTAGGGGCCGCGCCCCGGCGCCGCGCACTGAAGGGGCGCAACAAAGGGGCCTGCCCCTTTGTTGCGCCTTTTCATACACACCTGAGAAACTGAGGAACCAACCACAACAGCGCTACATGTTTACCAACTTTTCAACATAGATAATGAAAATGAACCACCACTGGAATATCCAATTTCCATCTGCATGAACAAAGGTAAATATGAGAATAATTACTGGAACAATACCAGGGAGAGAACAAAAAAGCCAATAAAATCCACACACAATAATCTGGTACAGATAAAAAAGGACCCTTTTTCTATTTCCAAAACTCCTGCAATAAACAAACTGATCATGCTAACATTCATCCTAGTGAATGCACATTCTGTGGCAAAGAAATTCCCAATGATCACGGATTTACTATATGACAATAGACCAAACTTTGTTGCAATAATGGAATCATGGTTAAAAAAAGCAAACGTAGTTCTAAAAAATCAAATAGCTCACAAAAATTACGAAGTATTTTCAGTCCCCAAAATTAACAAACGTGGAGGAGGGCTCTTACTAATCATTGAAAAAACTTTAAATGCAAACCCATCCAAATAACACCACCCCAAAATCATGAAATTGCCATTTTTGATATAAACAATATACAAATATGCCTAATCTACTGCCCACCGAGCCTCCTAGAATTAAATATATCACCATTAATTGAGTTCCTTACCACACACTTAAACATCTCTAAACCAACCATAGTGTTAGGAGATTTTAATCTTCACATGGATACCCACCCTTTATCAAACACATGCCAAGCACTACTAGACGCTATGATAGCATTAGGCTTCTCACTAATAACAAACCAACACATAAAGCTGGACATTCACTGGATCTCACATTCATCAACCACAATTATCTAGAACACTGCAAATCTGAATACACACAAATCCCATGGTCAGACCACTTCCTTATTCATTCTGATGTAAAATTCCTTAAACCCCAAATCAAGCAAAACCATAAACCCCTAGAATGCAAATACAGACCACCTTTTAATATTGAAAAACTAAGAGACAAACTAGAAGATAAGCTAACAAATATTGATTTCAAAAACAGCAGTTCTGCCACAGAAACTTGGCTAGAAACAACCAAAAAAATTGCTGACGAAATAAACCCCATCAAATTGATACAGAAAAAAGAAGAAAGACAAAACAACCCCTGGCATAATGCAAAAGTAAAAGATGCAAAAAGGACCCTCAGAGCTCTGGAGAGAAAATGGAGAAAACACAAAACATCCAAGAACCTAATTAAATACAGAAAGCATCTAGCTTTCTACAAACAGCTAATACTCAATGTTAAGAGAGAATATTTCAGCAATAAAATTGAAAAATTTGCACATAACCCAAGAACACTGTTCTCAATAGTCTCAAACCTAACCAGTGACAAACAAGAATTACCACAAAACCTACCGGAAACAAAATGTAATGAAATCACCAAATTTTTCAGTGACAAAATCACTAAACTAAGAGACAAACTTCCAAACACTGCCAACCAAGAAATTAAAATGCAAAAAAGGGATGTCAACCCATGGACATCTTTCACTGAGATATCTGAAATGGAAGTGGAACATATGCTAAAAAATGTAAACACTGCCCCACACAAAATTGACACAATACCTACAAATGAACTGAAAAAATCAGCTAATATAGTCACCCATACGCTGACTAAAATCATAAACCTATCACTAGAAGAAGGAACAATGCCGGATATACTGAAAAGAGCAATAATAAAACCAATAATTAAGAAAAAAAACAGTGATCCCCTTATCATAAACAACTATAGACCAGTATCAAATCTTCCTTTAATAGCTAAACTAATTGAAAAAACGGTACAGAAACAACTAGCTGAACACCTGGATAACAATACCATACTGTATCCTTCTCAACATGTTTTTCGAAAACATTACAGCACTGAGACTCTGCTCCTCTAACAGATGACATTCTAAGAGGCTTTGATAGTGGTAAACACTACATTCTACTAATGCTTGACCTATTGGCAGCCTTTGACACAGTAAACCATAAAATACTACTAAATAGACTGGAAGAAATCGGATTACATGGCCTAACTTTAAAATGGTTCAGATCATACCTAAAAAACAGGTTTTTCCAAGTTCAGATCAACAACACATTATCAGAAAAAATTAATCTCAAAACAGGAGTTCCACAGGGATCAGCCCTATCTGTGACCTTTTTTAACATATACATGCTGCCATTATGCCACTTACTTGCAGGGCTAGGAATTATCCACTACATTGACAGCGACGACATTCAACTAATTCTACCCGTAGAGGACACTCTAGAGAAAATAAAACCCAGCCAACATATACCTAAGCATTATAAAACAACTACTGACACAAATGGAACTTGTAATTAATATTGATAAAACAGAATTTCTTCACTTAGAACGAAAAAATTCTGAAATCAGTCAAACATCAATAATACTCAAAGACAACCAGAAAATTGAACTAGCAGAAAAAGTACGTAACCTGGGAATAATAATAGACCCTGAAATCAATCTGAAACAACACATATCACTAAAAGTAAGAGAAGGTTATGCAAAACTCGCTGGGGCAGATTTTAAATACTTGCGCGAGCGCGTACTTTTGTTCGTGCAGCAGGCGCGAACAAAAGTACGCTGGATTTTATAAGATACGTGCGTAGCTGCGCGTATCTTATAAAATCCGGGGTCGGCGCGCAAGGCTGCGCAAAATCGGCAACCTACGCGCGCCGAGCCGCGCAGCCTGCCTCCGTTCCCTCCGAGGCCGCTCCGATTTCGGAGCGGCCTCGGAGGGTAACTTTCCTTCGCCCTCCCTTCCCCTACCTAACCCACCCCCCCGTCCCTATCTAACCCCCCCCTTACCTTTGTCGGCAAAGTTACGCCTGCTTTCAGCAGGCGTAACTTTGCGTGTGTCGACCGGCAGCCCCGCTCCGTCCTCCGGTCCCGGGAGCTGGTCCGGAGGCCTCGACCACACCCCCGGGCTGGCACCACGCCCCCGGGCCCGACCCCAAAATGCCGCAGCTTGCTCCCGAAACGCCGCGTCATTTCAGGAACGCCCCCGGACACGCCCCCTCCCTCCCCTTTTCGAAAGCCCCAGGACTTACGCGCATCCTGGGGCTTTACACGCGCCGGCAGCCTATGCAAAATAGGCGTGCCGGAGCGCGATGGCCCTGCGCACGTAAATTCGGAATGATTTACGCACGCGGGCCTTTTAAAATCCGCCCCATAGTACTCAGAAAACTTAAACCACTGCTAACTCAAAATGACTTCCGAAGAATACTGCAGGCACTAATCTTCTCCAGCACAGATTACTGCAATGCCCTTATGCTAGGACTACCTAATGCAACATTAAGACCACTGCAAATATTTCAGAACATAGCTGCTAGAATACTAACTGGAAAAAGAAGGAGGGACCATATAACTGAAACCCTAGCAGAGTTACATTGGCTACCAATTGAACACAGAATTAAATACAAAACCCTATGTATCATTCACAAACTAATTTATGATGAGAAATCAGACTGGTTGAACACGGCATTACGGGTACACACTCCACACAGGACCCTCTGCTCAGCTAATAAAACACTCCTAACCATTCCATCAGTTAAAACAGCGAGACTGACACAAGTGAGAGAAAGAGCCCTATCAGTAGCAGAACCCATAATCTGGAACACAATGCCTCCAGAGATCAGGCTACAAAGTGATCTCAAGACATTCAAGAAAAACCGCGCAAGTCCAACTTTGTAAAAATCTTAGCTCCCTGGAGTCTATCGAGGCGTTCCGGGATTAGCGGGAGCGGGTAATGATCCCGCTTGGTAATTGAATTCAGCCCTTGATAGTCAATACACGGTCTCAGCGAGCCGTCCTTCTTGCTGACAAAGAAGAAGCCTGCCCCTGCAGGCGACTTGGACGGGCGAATAAATCCCTTGGCCAGGTTCTCTGATATATATTCAGACATGGCCCAGGTTTCAGGCAAGGGCAGCAGATATACCCTTCCTCGAGGGGGGCATAGTTCCAGGTAGCAAGTCTATGGTGCAGTCATACGGACGGTGCTGCGGAAGGATCTCTGCCTTGGTCTTGGAAAAGATGTCTGTGAAGTCCTCATTTGGTTCCGGAGGACTAAGGGCAGAGTGCATCAATGGAAGTCCTGGAGCCTTAGGCACCTTCATACAATTTGCCAGGCAGAATGGGCTCCACTTCACAATCTGTAAAGTATCCCACTGGATCGTGGGCGAGTGTTTATGTAGCCACGGCAACCCTAGCACCACGGGGTGGACAGCCTTCTCCAACACTAAGAAGGCTATCTCCTCCAAATGGATCACCCCGGTGCGGACAGTAATGGGAGCTGTGGACATCTCAATAGGTCCTGGAAGGAGCGTCCCCTGGATGGAGGTAATTCATAACAGAACTTCCCGTCTCTGTGTGGGAATCCGCAACTGGGAAACTGGATCATGCAGGATAAAATTACCCCCTGCTCCTGAATCCAGGAAGTCAATGGTCTCAATAGACCCTCCTGGGTATTCCAAGGTAACCAGTTTGGTGCATTGAGGAGCTATGGCACAACCTAGGAGGAGCTCCTCTCGACCTCCTAGGTTTTGGCATTTTCCGCACGCTCCTGGCAGCATGCCAAGAAGTGGCTCTTCTGGCCACAATACAAACACAGTCTCAATGAGCGACAATGTTGTCTCTCTTTGGTAGAGAGCGGGGCATGTCCCAGCTGCATAGGTTCGCAGGTGGGGACGTCTGGACAAGAAGTCTTAGGAGAAGACACACTTCTCGCCGAAGCAGGAGCGGGACTGAGTTGGGACAAATGCAACTCCTTGGCCCTCTGTTGCAGGCAGCGATCAATATGGGCAGCCATCTCTATCAAGGCGTTGAGGTCCTCCGGAAGATCTTGAGCAGCAATTTCATCTTTAATACGTCTGGGCAAACCTTCCAAGAAGATGACCTTCAGGCTACCATCTTGCCAACCTACTTCCTGGGCTAGAGTCCGAAACTCCATTGCATAATCAGCCAAGGAGCGAGTCCCCTGACGAAGCTGTAGCAGTTCAGAATTAGTCGTAGCTTCTTGGGCTGGCTCATCGAAAGCCTGATGGAAGTTCGAGATGAACTGTTGTAAGTCCACCAGCGAAGAGTTGTTATGTTCCCAGAGTGGAGAGGCCCATACCAAGGCCTTCCCATCAAGCAGGGACAGGATATAGGCTACTTTCACCGTATCCATAGGGAACTGCAGGGGCAGCAGGGAGAACCGAATAAAACATTGGTTCAGGAAGCCGCGGCAGGTTCTAGAATCTCCAGCATAGTGAGAGGGTGCTGGTAACTGGGTTATGGAAGAGGCTTGTCCCTCAGGTGCAAGACCGATGTTAGGCAGGGAGTCAAGACGAGTGGATAATTGTTCCACCGTAGCTGCCAGTGTATCAATGCAGTTCTGGTGTTGTAGCATCCGCTGGGTCACCCCAGAGAGGTCCTGGGGACCAGGCACATCCGCTGTGTCCATAACCTTGCAATCTGTTATGGAGTCTCAGTTTAGTGTACCTTTGGGCCGACCTGCAAGAGACTGGGAAAGATGTTCTAGTGTCTCTGGGGTATGGCAGGCCGGGAGGCAGATGTCAGGCAGGATGTGGATGATGCTCTTCACCCTGGAAGCCGGAGCCCCCCGGGCGGAGCCCATAGGAGCCCAGCCACTGGGACTTAGGTTAGTATAGTACGGGGACAGGAACTGGTTGACTGGAGAACAGGAACCAGGCAGGAACTGTAGCAGGACTCAGGTACTGGAACCAGACAGGAACTATAGCAAGACTCGGATACTGGAACCAGGCAGGAACTATAGCAAGAATCGGGAACTGGAACCAGGCAGGAACTGTAGCAGGCAGGCAGGATCCAGGCAGGTACTGTAGCAGGCAGGCAGGAACCAAGCAGGTTGTGTAGCAAGCAGGCAGGAACCAAGCAGGTACTGTAGCAAGCAGGCAGGAACCAGGCAAGTACTGTAGCAAGCAGGAAGGAACCGAGCAGGCACTGTAGCAAGCAAGCAGGAACGGAGCAAGTCCAAAACAAGCAACTTACTCCAGGGCACGGAGCAACTGGGAACCGCAAGTTAACCCCATTGCAAGGCAAAGACTGGATGGCCACGGCCGGCTTATCAAGGCCGCGGCGTCTGACGTCAGGAATTGGGCGGAGTCACCAATGGCGGGAATGGGCCTAGATAAGCGTCCATCTTGCACGCGCGCGCGCGCCTAGAAGCAGGGCATCCTTCAGAGATTCTTCGGCGGCGTTGCCCCCGTGGGGATACCGCCAACCAGGCTTTACGGGGTGTTGTTTATCGTGTCAGGCTTTGTTTCTGCGACCTTAGAAAATCCAGGCCTAAGCTAGCTTGCAGGCCCACTTCAGCAAAAGGGTGCGTTTGAGCCCTCCCTGTAGGACAAGGACCTTATTATGTTCATGAAAAATACTGTATTGTGTGCAAAAAAACCTTTTCAACTCTTTGCAAAAAAGAGACTTGTTTGGGGGAAAATGGTAAAGATTGTTGGATGGAGATTGATTATTGTATTGGGATTAGTTGGATTCCTGTTGTTGTGTGTAGGTTGCCAATTTTTTTTTATGTCCACAAAGACTGTGACCTCTGTGTCCCACATCATGATAATGAAAACTTATAACAGTAATACTGATTTCATTTATTTCAAGCCAGACACTCACATGAGAGAGATTAGGACACATGGGGATTAAAGAAATGAAGAAGATCTTTGTTCAAATTGTTGCATGTCTACATCTGGTTTAATTGAGCTTTAAACTCATTGTGGAATATAGTGACCCTAAATATAGAGACCTAATAAAAAGGGAAAAACTGTTTGAGAAAAAAAATACCTTTTTCTGTGTTCTTAAAGGTCTCTATATTTGGATTGACTATATGGAGAACCACAGTACATATATATATATATATATATATATATATATATATATATATATATATACAGAAAAAACACTCTATACAGCGTTGGATACAAGGTAGGGGTGTGCATTCATTTTGAACTTAAATGTAAAACGCTACTTTTTTTTTTTTTTTAACTCAAAAAAGTGATGAGGCGTAAACGATCGGATTTCAAACTTATTCAACATAGCTATGTTGAATAAGTTGGAAATCGCGATTGTTGATCCAAAATAAAAATTTAAACCCCTCACCTTCCTAAATCCCCAACCCCAAAGACTTACCACAACTCCCTGGTGATCCAGCGAGGAGTCAGGACGCCATTTCTGAACTCCTTTGCGAGGAGCACGTGACGTTGGCGCCACGTCGGAGTGACGCGGCGTCACGTGATTCCCCGCGGGTTCCCTCCGGCACCCTCGTTCGGCCCAAAAGGAACTTTTGGCCAGCTTGGGGGTGTCAGGAGGCCCCCCCAAGCTGGCCAAAAGTTCCTTTTGGGCCGAACGAGGGTGCCGGAGGGAACCCGCGGGAAATCACGTGACGCCGCGTCACTCCGACGTGGCGCCGACGTCACGTGATTCCCCGCGGGGTCGCTTCCGGGATCCTCGTTCGGCCCAAAAGGAACTTTTGGCCAGCTTGGGGGGGCCTCCTGACACCCCCAAGCTGGCCAAAAGTTCCTTTTGGGCCGAACGAGGGTGCTGGAGGGAACCCGCGGGGAATCACGTGACGCCGCGTCACTCCGACGTGGCGCCGACGTCACGTGATTCCCCGCGGGGTCGCTTCCGGGATCCTCGTTCGGCCCAAAAGGAACTTTTGGCCAGCTTGGGGGTATCAGGAGGCCCCCCCAAGCTGGCCAAAAGTTCCTTTTGGGTCGAACGAGGGTGCCGGAGGGAACCCGTGGGGAATCACGTGACGCCGCTTCACTCCGACGTGGCGCCGACGTCACGTGATTCCCCGCGGGGAATCACTCATAACAGTAGGTAGCCCTACTTCATGTAAGCATCTCTTATTTAATTCAACTATGCAAATTTGACTCACAATGGATACCCCAAACTGCACCAACATTATCAATCTGCCCAACCACACAATCAGCCAGGTTGAGGAAGGTGTCCTTTCATGGGGGCTTTCCTTCTGCCCCACCAAATCCACACATGTTACAATTCTGTGCTGATCTGACACCCCCAAGCCTCCTGACACCCCCAAGCTGGCCAAAAGTTCCTTTTGGGCCGAACGAGGATCCCGGAAGCGACCCCGCGGGGAATCACGTGACGCCGCGTCACTCCGACGTGACGCCGACGTCACGTGCTCCTTGCAAAGTTGGTCAGAAATGGCGTCCTGACCCCGCTGGACCACCAGGGAGTTTTGGTAAGTCTTGGGGGGGGGGGGGGGATTAAGGAGGGTGAGGGGTTTACATTTTTATTTGCACATATGGACATAGACTCAACTTATGGAATTCTCCATATGTCCATATTGACCGCAAATGGGACCCCCTTTCGACTTATGGACATATGAACTTAAACTTTTGCTCTGCACATCCCTAATACAAGGCACAAACCAATTATTTTATAGAAGCTTTTTTCTATTACAGAATTGTTTTATTATTCTTGACATCCCTCAATACAAATATTAATTAAAGAATTATTGCACATTATATCCAATTAACATATTATCTTAAACCCTAGTATCTGTAAACACACCTTTAACACCTTATTTAAAAAAAAAAAAACGTTATCACACTCATACCCCCATACATACCCACGTTCCTTGATGCTGGTTCCTATTCTTCCTGTCCCAGCCGTTGCTCCTGACTGCCAGTGTGCAGTACCTCACTTCTGACTGCCGGTGTGCACTACCTTGTCCCCTTCCTGCACTGGTCCCGCTCCTATGAATATAGGACAGGGTAGTCCATGACCAGACCAGTGGTACTGGCTGTGTAGGGCGCCCTGAGGGACAGTGCCAAAGTCTGAACCTTCCAAGTCCCTGAGTCTACGTCTACAGTCTACAGTTGCTGAGTCTTTGTCTTCAGTTCCTGAACCTTTGTTTGTTCTCGTCCTGCGCTGGTTCTGCTCCCGTGGATGTAGGACAGGATGGTCCGTGACCAGACCAGTGGTACTGGCTATGTAGGGTGCCCTGAGGGACCGTGCTAATGTCTGAACCTTCCAAGTTCCTGAGTCTACGTCTACAGTCTATGGTTCCCGAGTCTTTGTCTTCTGTTCCTGAACCTCCGTCTGCCCACACCCTGAGTTCAGCCTGCTGCCTTTTGCCATCTCAGCGGCAGGTCTGAAAGGGCCGGGAACGGTCGAAGGACTGTTCATTACCAACATTCCATACAGGCCGATACAGTACAGTGCGCTCCGATGGAGCACACTGTTAGCCGGCATTTGGACGCGCGCTTTCGACGTGCTAGCTTTATCCCTTATTCAGTAAGGGGTAATAGCGCATCCAAAACGTGCGTCCAACCCCCCCGAACCTAATAGCGCCCGCAACATGCAAATGCATGTTGATCGTCCTATTAAGTATTCCCACATGATTCAGTAAGTAAAATGTGCAGCCAAGCCGCACATTTTAATTTCTCCGGGCACCGGGAAAGTGCACAGAATCATGGCAATATTAAATCGGAGGTCCCGAAAGTTTAAAAAAAGTTTAAAAAGTTAAAAAAGTAAAACAAGTAAAAAAAAAGTAAAGTAAAAAAAGTAAAAAAAAAAAATTTGAAATAGGCCCACGGCTCACGGGTTGAAAACCCAACACTCAATTTTGCCGGTGTCCGGTTCCCGAACCCGTGGCTGTCAGCGGGCTCGAGAACCGACGACAGCAAAATTGAGCGTCGGCTGTCAAACCCACTGACAGCTGCCGCTCTTGTCCGAAAAGAGGCGCTAGGACCGCGCGAGTGTCCCTAGCCCTTCTTTTTACTGCCGGGCCTACTTTAAATAAATTTATTTACTGTGTCACGCACACAGAAGAGTGGCCTGTTCGCGTGCCAGGAGAGCAGGCTGTTTGTCTGTTGCTCGTTTGTGCTGTTGTTTGTCTGTTTGCTTGTTTGTTCTGTTTGCTCATTTTCTCATTTGTGCTGTTGTTTGTTTGCTCGTTTGTGCTGTTGTTTGTTCGCTCGTTTGTTTGGGTTGTTGTGGTTCTTGCTTGTCTTCTATTCTCTGTTCTGCTTTGTTCCTGGTCCTCCCAAAAGGGGAGGGACCCCCTTTAAGGGGGGAGTACTGTTACGATTCCTCCCATAGCTGTGCCACGGGAGGTCTCTCACCTTCTCTGGAGGCCATTCCGAAGCCGGGGCGTCACCTGAGTAATCGTCTGGATCTTTCTCCACAGCCTGGGAGGCCTTCAGTATCAGCAGAGCCTACCTGAGGCCTACTCCACTGCAGCCTGGAAACTCTGGTTTGGGCCACGCCCTTCTCCTAAGGGGCAGGCCCGTGGCTCCTCTCCACTCTTGTAGGGCCAGAGAAGTGTGGCCCATCTGGACTCCTCCCAGGCAGTTGCCTGCTGCTGGGGTATATAAGCCCTTCCCCAGCACTCATGGATTGCCTTGCATTGGAGTTACTCATCTCTGGAAGTCTCCTCTTCCAGCACTCCATCAGGCCTTCGTTCTTTGTTCCAGTTTGGTGTCTGGTGTCTTGCACGCTCCTGATGTTTCCTGATGTTCCTTGATGTTGGTTCCTGCTGTTCCTGTCCCAGTCATTGCTCCTGACTGCCGGTGTGCAGTACCTCGCTCCTGACTGCCGGTGTGCAGTACTCGCTTCTGACTGCCGGTGTGCACTACCTTGTCCCCTTCCTGCGCTTGTCCTGGTCCTGTGGATGTAGGACAGGGTGGTCCATGACCAGACCAGTGGTACTGACTGTGTAGGGTGCCCTGAGGGACCTTGCCAACGTCTGAACCTTCCAAGTTCCTGAGTCTACATCTACAGTCTACAGTTCCCGAGTCTTTGTCTTCAGTTCCTGAACTGTCGTTTGTTCTCATCCTGCGCTGGTTCTGCTCCTGCAGGGTGGACCGTGATCAGACCAGTGGTACTGGCTGTGTAGGGTGCCCTGAGGGACCATGCTAATGTCTGAACCTTCTAAGTTGCTGAATCTACATCTACAGTCTATGGTTCCCAACTCTTTGTCTTCTGTTCCTGAACCTCCATCTGCCCATTCCCTGAGTTCGGCCTGCTGCCTTTTTCCATCTCAGCGGCAGGTCCGAAAGGGCCGGGAACGGTCGGAGGATTGTTCATTACCAACATCCCATAGTTGGTTCAAGAGGCATGCAGATCCGGCTGGGGGTCGGGCCGTCTCTCGCCACCCATGCTATCACATGCTACACCTACCCTTGGCGTGGTCCTGATCCACTTGGGATTGTGCCAAGGGCCCAAGGGCACACTCCGTCGGGGGACAACTCTCCCAGCGCTCCCCATAACAGCCATGACGTGCATAAGAGAGGGGTTGGCGTGCTTGCATGCGTGCTCTAGGTGATTTCAAAATGGTGAACGCAATCACCCCGCCATCCTGGGGACACCAGGGAGGTTGGCGTTCAGAGGCGGAGGTAGCCATCTTGCCAAGAGTTGCTGGAGCTGGGAAAAAAGAGGTGAGCAACAGAGGGTGCAGCCATCTGCAACCGACAGGCACAATAGATGTTACCCAGGTAGAGAGTCCATGGCGTGATAAAGCCATATTGCACAGCCTAACACAAATGAAAAAGGTGTAGTTAAAATCCATGTTAAAGTCATGCGATATTGATTCGTAAATAATGAAGCCAGCCCACTTGGCCACAAATCCCGCCCCCAAACCCCTCCCCTTTTTCTAATTTGCATCACACTATGCATTATGGCGTTTTTGCATTTGTTAAAGGCGTTTTAACTTTACTACTGCCCTGACCCACTTTACTACTGCCTACTGCCCTGACCTAAGTGTTAAAAACCCACTTTAAAAAACCCACACTAACCATTTTCCCTGCTTGTGCAGCTCCCTGCATACCCATGACTGGATAATTGCCTCCTTTACATGCCATTTACATGCTTACCCACAATACCTGCTACAGGGTTTTAGTGTGGGGTTGTGCACAAGTTTTTCACTGACCTTATGCGCTTATTACATATGTGCATAAGGTCAGTGTGGGGAAACATACACAATTACCCATGCAGAACCAAACACTCAAGGCAGGTGAGCACGGTTTATTGCATTGGCCCCATGGAATCCTAACTGTGGCAATGTCTGCTTATGTCATCATGCAACGCACGCAGAATGATTTTTCAGTTTATTGCATATCATCAATGTATCAAAATAAATGATAATAATGTGTGAGACACTTTACAGGCATTTTCAGAGTTTCAGTATTTTTAAATTTGTGTAATGTGCAGATATTCTATTTGTAATCTTTTGTCTACTGGTAAAAAACATTTATATTTTCTTCATCAGTTCCAAGAAACTCATTCATTAATTATTCTTGGAGAAAATAATTTCTTCCATTGTTTTTCTAAGAAAATGCAAACCCATATCCCCAGATGTATATAAATAAATTAAGAAAACATATAATTATAAACTCAGAAAAGGTTCCGTAATTCAAAGAAAAAAATATATATATCTTCTTAACAGCATATTCATGATTAAGATAACATGCTAATTCATTCACAAGCAAAACATTTTACTACCATGCCAAATATTAACCAATTAGTAAAGCACATCAGGGTATAATTAAGGTTTTTATAATTAATTGTATTACCATTTATATGACACATGATATTTAATTTAATTTATAGGCTGCAGTTGCAGATCGCTCACTGTGACATTACATAACATAAAACAAACAAACAAACAAACAAAAAACAGTTTCCCATAATCATAAAATCTTCACACACAAAGTAAATAAAACTGTTACGGTCCGGGTCGCGAATGCCGCGACTAGGCCCTTACCTCCATGTTCCTGGACCCGTTCCTGCTTTTGCTGGCAGCCTTCGCGGCCTGGTTGGCGGATTTACGTGTGCAGGGCATTTAAAATCCGGCCGTTATTATTTTCTTATACAGGCAGCTTAACAAATTAAGCTATACTTGTAGCACTATGTAACACTATGAAAGACATGTTTACCACTTTCTTTTCCCTCATTTTTTATTCCTAAGCCTAAACAAGACAAATAATAAAATAAATGATTTAACTTTTCTTTAAAATAGTAATAATCATGGACAGATGGGTATATTTTGAATTTCCAACCAAATGCATTTAGCCATTACAATGCAGCTGTATACACAGAGCAAGTCAAACACCTTGTTTAGGAAAAGGACAGGAAATACATTTCTATTCACATGTCGTTTTACATTTCTATAGTGCAGGAGATATGATTGTAGATAATTTGTATTCAAAATAAAACAGACAGTAAAACAAAATATTTCCTGGTATTTTTTTTTCAAAAATAATCTTATAGTTTAGTATATAAAACAAAAAACTAGATGTTTATTCATTCATGGCCAATATAATTTCTTTCTTAGGCTTGGAAAAAATAATAATCATAATGAAATTATGTAATAGAGATACATTATTGCAGCTACAATTCTGGATACTAAAATGAAACCATTAGCTTTCTTTTGCATAAAGCAGCCCAGAAAATTCATTTCATGATATAGATAGAGTTATTAAAATAATCTAAGTCTTAATAATGAAGACTATATCTACTAAGACAAGAAGTTCAGTAATTTAATAATAGCTAAGTAGGTGAAGCATAAATCTATAACTGTAAGATATGTAGATTTAGGGGGAGAGTGGGACAATAAGGTGTAAGAATTAGGTGACTCGGCAAAGCGTTCCACATGTTTGGGCCAATTTAGGAGAAGACTGGTAAACATGAGACCTGAACACATATTTGCTTAATACCAGGCACCATTCCGAATAATTCATCAGAAAATTGAAGTTGAGGGGATGGCCCATATATAAAAACAAGACCAGACAAATATCTGGGGTCTTCCGTACCTTCAAACCAGTAAACGTATATTGAATGCAATTCTTTGAATGATTGGCAGCCAATGAAACTACCTGTGCACAGGAGTAATGTGTTATCTCATTTATAGTTTTTGTTGTATCTATTTATTGATTTATTAATACTACTTCGCCTAATCAGTATTATACTCCCCCCCCTGTTTAATGTATTCATTTGGTTACATATAAGGGCTCCGCCCAAAAGTTCTTTTTTTTTTGTGAACCGATGCGATGTGCGAACGGATATCGGTATAGAAGAGACTTTAAATAAATAAATAAATAAATAAATAAATAAATAAATAAATAGATGCAATAACCAACTGGGTCAATGGATACTGTGGCATCATCAGAGCTCATAACTGATATTTGGGCAATCCAACAGGCATTGAACACTTCAGTGCTCAAATCAAAACCCCAGACCCATTTTGATTTGAGCACCGAAGTGGTCACCTACATGATCAGGGTTTTTCCCTGTACTATATTTTTTGTGTATCATTTCTAATGAGATAAGTACAAACTTTAAATATGACACTTGAATTTTTATTTTTATTAAAAAAAAAAAGATTTTCTAATTGGATAAGGTTTATCTAACAATGCATATTAAAGATTATTATAAAACTTTTGGTAGGTTGGGAATTGCTAGATGACATTATCTGCAGTGCTTTCTACATGATACAGTCTACAGCCCATTGTGGGAATAGATTGTGGATTAAGTTCCTAAGCACGCTGATGATCTGATACATTTCCTGGTGTATATGAGCACCTAATATGGTTATTACATGTCAAGTCTAAGTCCAATTGAAATCTCAAATCACTTAAGGACTCAGAAAAGGGCAAATACTTAGCCTCAATTGCTATTGCCATTTCAGAGGAGAAAGTTTACATGAGAGTCAGAAACATCAGTTTACTAAAATTAAGCATTCGGTGGTTCTCAGTCACCCATGATTTTATCAGTCCTATAAAAGATGTTACCCACTCTAATCTTGCTAGAATCTCTGAACGGAAAAGAACAGCCCTATGTCATCTACATAAATTTGATATATGAAGGCTTCATCCAGGATGTCACATAGGAGCCCTGGATAAATAGTGAAAAGGGCTGAGGCATTCCAGCTAACAGAGGAAACTGATCTGAACATTTCTGATCTCATGTAATAAAAAATTAGGCAAACCATTGATAAACATCACTCCAATACATAAATTTTGCAAATACTGCAGCAACTTGCATGACATGTAATGCTAAACGTGGAATTTTAATGCTTTAAAGTATAAAATCAGGCACTTGAGGTACAAAAATCCACCTACTACATTTCATTAAGAAGGACAGGAATTGAAAAATGTAAATCAAGACAAAGATCAAGGAGGAATTGTTTGGGTTGACCTCATGTTTACCTTAACAGAATTGCGATTTAAATAGCTTGAAAACTGTTTAGTAACCAACAAATTTGACTTTCTGTTCAAAGCTTTTTTCAGGGCCACATTTAACTCTTTGCTTCTCAAGCTGTAAATCAGAGGGTTTAGCAGTGGGAGAGTGAGTATATACGCTGCAGTAACCAGCTTGTTTGATTTCACAGAACTTGCAGAGCTGGGCTGCAGATACACACCGATCATAGTCCCATATAACAGAATGAGGACTGTAAGGTGGGAGGAGCAGGTGGAGAAGGCCTTGCTTTTCCCCTCTCTGGAACGGATTTTCAGGATTGTGGAGATGATAAATATGTATGATGTCAGGGTCAGGAGAAAAGGGGTAAAGACCACAGACACAGACTCTATATAAGTTATAGTTAGAATGATTGAGGTGTCTGTGCAGGAAATTTCCTGCAGTGCTGAGAGTTCACAGAAGAAGTGATTGACTACATTGGAGTCACAGAAAGAAAACTGGGATGTAAAGATAGTCTCTGGCAATGAGTCTATTAAACCTGCGAGCCATGAGACAGCTGCCAGAAGAGCACAGACCCTCTTATTCATGATGGTGGTATAACGCAGGGGATTGCATATTGCAACATAACGATCATATGCCATGACAGCAAGAAGTGTAATTTCTGTCCCCACACAAGCTATAAAACAATACAATTGTATAATGCATGCAGTGAAAGAAATAATATTACTCTCTGACAGAAGGATTAAGAGTAATTTTGGTATAGTGACCATCAGGGAAGAGATGTCAAGGATAGACAAGTTGGCCAAGAAGAAATACATGGGTGTGTGCAGGTGTGGATCGGCACATACAATGCAGATAATGAGGAGGTTCCCCAGCACGGGCCATCAGGTAGAGGAGTGAGAAGAGAGTAAAGAGAGGGAGCTGCAGCTCTGGGAACTCTGAGAACCCCAGAAGCAGAAATTCTGTCACAGCGCTGCGATTTGAGGGTTCCCATTGTTTGTGCTCCATAGTGTGCTGAAGAGAAAAAGAAGACAAAGAATGAAGGAGAAATAAATAGGAACTAGGCAGCACACTGAGTCCAATAAAATATATCACAAAAAATTCTCATAATGTTGAATTAATAAATCAGAAGAAAGGGAAATAAAATGTGTCTGTTAGGTCATAGTGAGAACCAATTTGGAATCCTGGCATTTGACCCTCTCAGTTTTCAATCTACCAGATATAACTGATGATAAATTTTATCTTATGCCAGCTATTCTAAAGTACTATGTCAGCAAGTTTGGGAAATTTATGATTTCTGCCAGCCATCTGCCATTAGCTTCTCCTAAGCCCTATGGTTAACCTTTTATTTATTTATTTATTTATTTGAAAGTGATGATAGCATTGATTTTTGTTGAAATAAGCAGTATAAGCTGTGCATCTTAACAAAACAATGTATAAACATTCAATAATACAATAAAACAAAAGTAGATAGTTGGAATATTCACTGGCATTTTTTCACCTGTTTAACTTTTTAGCAGAATTTGAGAAGGAAACTCCCTGGGCTGTTTCTCTTTTAATATTTGCTCTATTTTTGCAGATACAAATGTAATCATTTATCATGCAGCTGAGCAGTTTATGGAAAATGTGCACCTAAGATCCTTCTTTGTTGTTTTTCATTTTTATTTAATGTGTGACATAAATATTAAAGAGTTTTCAAGCCTTCTCTTACTGCCTTCTCTGCACCACATATAACTGTGCAGAGAGGGCACCACATAGCTGAACATTAATTCAAGATTACAGAGGTTTTGCTCCATCTGAGATTCCACAGATCTTCCAAATGGGTTCTTTAGATCCCAGGTGCTTCTCAGCTGCCTGCATGTGGGGACAGACAGATGACTGAAATTGGTCACCTCGTTAATTTATTCCTTTCCTTTCACAAAGAACACAAAATACTCTTGAGGCAGAGGAATGCTTACTTTTAAAGTAGCATTTTAGAATAAGTCCTGCTTCTATTTGGAAATCTTGGACAAGATTGGACATTAATTTTTCTTATCTTTCTTTCAGGAGATTTGAACTCATTTCATAAAAACTAATCCCCCTTCACCCCTGTATTTTTAACCTGCTGATGTTCTATTAAGAGTCTGTGAGATTGGTTTTCAGCCATCCTGAATTAAACTTCAGTTGGTGACAATCTGACCTTTACCAACTTCAAATGTTTATCAGGGCAGTGGAGTCATCGTTTGAACTTCCTCCCAAAACTCAAAAGCAGAAAATGTACACATTTTACTCTGGGTGTGATGAGAACACTTTGATCTTCTGGCTCTTTGATGAACTTGCCCCAAAATGATCGAGTCAAAGTAGATCATCTATACTTCACGATTAGTAACGTATCAAAGACTTACATGACAATCACATTTCACAGGAAAGCATTTTGAAACCGGAGATACATCATACTGGAGAACATGAGTACAGATTCAAATCACTTACTTTCTTGGCCAGTGGTTTCTGCATCTCTGGCATGAAATGCTTGATGAGCTGGAAATGCTTATATTGGTTGGTAGATTCTTTTGAGATAAGATCCCTAGATACTCAGGCCTGGTTTAATGCATGCTGCATTGTATGAATAATATTCTACATTTAAAGGTGAATTTTAAAAGCCTGGTGCACAACAAAATCGGGAGGTGTGCACAGATGTACGATATGCACGTGACCTCCTGATTTGATAAGCCATTCACATGCACATAAAAATCCCAATGTGTGACTATCTCACATCAGAAAAAAAAAGATGTGGGGTATGGGCAGGCTGTGGGTGTTCATGGGCATGGCCAAGAGATGTGTGCGTATGTACCCGCACGCCTGGGTGTGCACCGAGGTATACTTGAGCACAAATTTACGTTTTACTGTGCAAGAGGTGTAAATATAAATATATCTATTTCAAGGCATCTCAAACTTTTTTGAAGGGTCTGGGTTAACCTTGGGGGAGTGCAAGCAAATGATCCAAAGGGGTTTGGAGAACCTAGCTTTAGACTGAGTGAACTGGTGGACAAACTGGTGAAACTGGTTATTACGTGGATGCAAGTCTGTTATAAAATTCTCTCACTTTGGCCTGGATTTCCTAAGGTCGCAGACCTTAGAGAATCCGGTGGGGGGGGGGGGGGGGGGGGGGGCGAAGCAGGAGGCAGGCCTGAGAAATCTGGCAGCAATCGCACCACTACGGTGTGATCGCTGCCAGCTTTCGCACCCATTAGCGCCACTGTGAAAGGTGGTGCTATTGGGTGCACTTCTGTCGGCGATAAGGAGTATTACCTTTCACCGTCAGTGAAGTTTCCACAGCATCCGCCCTGGCACCACCCCAACTCCTTCCCTTCCGGTGCGGACTCTGCCCCAACTCTGCCCCGATTTAGCTATCGCCTGCGAAAAGAGACATGTGAAAAGGGACGTGTGAAATGTCCATTTTTGCATATGATACCGTTGGAAAATGACCCCTTTGTAGCTAAAAGCTGACTTTACAGGGCTGTGCAGGCACACTTGTAAAATAAGGGGCACATATATGCACACCGGGGATATTTTATAACATATGTGTGGTTGTGGACATGCAGGGTATAAAATAGCCGTGTATCTGGTGATGCACCCACACATGCACATATATATACGTCAGCACATCCATTTGAAAGTTACAGTCATAGGCTGTAAATTTGAAGGCAAGTATTCACAAATTTTATTTCAGTTTTCAAAGGAATGTACATGCACATTTTTCCTTTGAAAATTACCCCACCAAAACTACTCACATACAATATATTTGCTCATTTGTGTGCAGATTTCTTATGGGAAACTTTATAAATATACTTTTGAAAATACTGTTTATAGTTTTGTGGGGATAAAGTGCAAAAATTAATTTGCTCATTTGAACTCTCTTGCAGTGTCCCAAGATAGTAGTGATAGTGGAGAGTTTTGAATTTGTTCCTAAGGATGAGATTAAAAATATTATATCAAAACTTATATTAACTTTTCTGGTCTGCAAAAGCCTGAGAGAGATTTTTAATTAAATACATTTAAAAAAATAAAATAAATAATCTTTGTAAAGAAACAACATGAGAGTAATGCAAATAAATTGCTTTTATGAAACAACAAAATAAATCAAACTTCCATTAACAGACAAACAAAAAATATGGGGGAGGAATAAACAAGAAAACAAGAAGTAAAATGTTATGGTTTTGAGGTGTTTGGTGGATTCTTAGGTGCTGCAGTGATGACCATTCCCACAGGGAGGAGCCCCATGGGGAACTGCAGTACCAGGCTAGACTCAGATGCACAAACACTTTATTATACAGCTTGTAGAGTCCACCAGAGGTGGCTGTAGTGAGCAGGTTCCTGCAGCAGCAGTCTTGGGTCCTTGGCTGAGGAGACCCATCCCACAATGGTGGTGTAGGGAGCTCCGATGCAGATTTCCAATGAGGAGCTGTAGGTGAGACAGACTGGTAGATGTTAGATTACTCACAACTCTTGTAGCTGTAATGGTAGAGTTCCCAGCAGGTAGAAGTAATGGTAACAGGCACCAAGGTAGACAGCTCAGGCCCTCGAGGAGTGAGTACCTGGATACTGGATAGGCACCGGGAAAGAAGCATAGGGCCCCCGAGGAGCAGATACCCAAGTTAATAGAACCCCGGAGACTTCCAACATCAGCAAGAAGTGGCAGAGCAGCTTAGACCGGACAAATCCAATCCTTGCTCAGTCAGTCAGAAAATGGGCAGGCTAAATACCTGGATAGTGTGATGTGACTCAAGGGGGATGCCCCCGAGGTTCACCCAATGCTGGAATAAAGACGTGGGTAGCACGAGCGTGCCCACCCTAGGAGGCCCTCAGGTGAATCATGGCGGAATGCTTTGCCATAGCCGTTACAGGGACGCCGGGGAGTGTGGCAAGCAGATGTGGCAGTCGCCATCTTCCCGAAGCTGGTTGAGAAAGTGAATACTGAGGTGAGGCATGTGGGACAGCCTTCTGAGTCCAATGGACACAACATAAAAAACACCAAAAATCAAGGAAAATGCATTCAGAGAATCAAAATCCAATCCATATTATATGAAAATGATAGTCAACTACGACATTAAGTACCCTGAGACAAGTTCCCAGCTCTATCATCCAGTACCCAGCTCTAGCATCCAACCGCCCCCTAAGAGAATATAACAGTCAGCATTAAGTTTAACTACACATTTGCAAAGGTATCTGAGAATAAAGGATGCATCAAGAGCCAAAACTTCCTGGTGCATTCCCTTCCTCCTTTCTTTTTTTTTTTAATTATTTTTTATTTATTGATTTTCAAAATGTACAAAGCAATTTATATTCTTTGTAAGAAATATGCAGAAATATAAATTTAATATAATCAAACAAAATAAATTTACTCTTATACATTAGTCCACAAAATTATTTTAAGTGATGGGGTGATAATTATTGGAAGCCATAATATCAACAGCAAAGCAAAAAAAAAAAAAGAAACTGGTCATAGCCTGATATATCTTTACCCCTTAATACAGGTTAAGTAATAGGACTAACCATGGGTGATAACGTATTTATCACTCTTCTTTGGGAATTAAGCGACTTCTTAAGATGTTCCGGTATGAGGAAGGCATAGCTACCAAAATGATAAGGGGAATGGAACAGCTTCCCTACGAGGAAAGACTAAAGAGGTTAGGACTTTTCAGCTTGGAGAAGAGACGACTGAGGGGGGATATGATAGAGATGTTTAAAATCATGAGAGGTCTAGAACGGGTAGATGTGAATCGGTTATTTACTCTTTCGGATAGTAGAAAGACTAGGGGGCACTCCATGAAGTTAGCATGGGGCACATTTAAAACTAATCAGAGAAAGTTCTTTTTTACTCAACGCACAATTAAACTCTGGAATTTGTTACCAGGGGATGTGGTCAGTGCAGTTAGTATAGCTGTGTTTAAAAAAGGATTGGATAAGTTCTTGGAGGAGAAGTCCATTACCTGCTATTAAGTTCACTTAGGGGCGGATTTTCAGAGCCCTGCTCGCGTAAATCCGCCCAAAACCGGGCGGATTTACGCGAGCAGGGCCCTGCGCGCCGGGAAGCCTATTTTACATAGGCCTCCCGGCGAGCGCAGAGCCCCGGGACTCGCGTAAGTCCCGGGGTTCTCGGAGGGGGGCGTGTCGGGGGCGTGTCGGGGGCGGGCCTGGTCGTCGCGGCGTTTCGGGGGCGTGTCGGCAGCGTTTTGGGGGCGGGTACGGGGCGTGGCTACGGCCCGGGGGCATGGCCGCGCCCTCCGTACCCGCCCCCAGGTCGCGGCCCGGCGCGCAGGAGGCCCGCTGGCGCGCGGGGATTTACGCCTCCCTCCGGGAGGCGTAAATCCCCCGACAAAGGTAAGGGGGGGGTTTAGACAGGGCCGGGCGGGTGGGTTAGGTAGGGGAAGGGAGGGGAAGGTGAGGGGAGGGCAAAGGAAAGTTCCCTCCGAGGCCGCTCCGATTTCGGAGCGGCCTTGGAGGGAACGGGGTAGGCTGCGCGGCTCGGCGCGCGCCGGCTATACAAAATTCATAGCCTTGCGCACGCCGATCCAGGATTTTAGTGGATACGCGCGGCTCCGCGCGTATCTACTAAAATCCAGCGTACTTTAGTTTGCGCCTGGAGCGCAAACAAAAGTAGGCTATTCGCGCGCCTTTGAAAATCCGCCCCTTAGAGAATAGCCACTGCCATTAGCAACAGTAACATGGAATATACTTAGTTTTTGGGTACTTGCCAGGTTCTTGTGACCTGGATTGGCCACTGTTGGAAACAGGATGCTGGGCTTGATTGACCCTTGGTCTGACCCAGTATGGCATTTTCTTATGTTCTTATGTTCTTATGTACAATTATTAAATTTCCTGTTTTATTCTCCGCTTAGGATGAGAATTATAAATATGTCTCACAACAATCGTACTCTCTCCTATGAAAATAGTTCTTAAGAACTGAATGTTTGTGCAATTGATTTTTAATTAATTTTTAAACTTGAAAAATAATTGGAGAAAAAGAGGTAAGTTTCATATTCAGGGTGCTCACCTCCACGGCGTAGCGACCTTCTTGTGGTCTAATCATTAACTTGCCTCCTTCCTCCTTTGTGTGTTATTTTTTATTAATTCAAAAAACAATTTTTTTAAATATTTTTCAATATATTAATTTTTCTAAAATTCAAATATTATCTCCTCCTTACATATTAGGATATATGAATCTTTTTGCAAGTCCAAAAAACATTTTTTAAATACTTCTGTTTAATATCCCTTTTCTTTGTTCGGGGGGGAATTATTTGAATTAATTTTAATAATGTAAGCTTCTTCTCATAATGAATCTTCTGTATATAATAACGCCAAACTCTCGCACTTTAAATTTGTGGACGCTCGACTCTTACTCTTTAAGTAACCACTACCAACAATGAAACAAAATTATAACTTATCTCCCGAGAGTTTGGCGTTATTATATACAGAAGATTCATTATGAGAAGAAGCTTACATTATTAAAATTAATTCAAATAATTCCCCCCGAACAAAGAAAAGGGATATTAAACAGAAGTATTTAAAAAATGTTTTTTGGACTTGCAAAAAGATTCATATATCCTAATATGTAAGGAGGAGATAATATTTGAATTTTAGAAAAATTAATATATTGAAAAATATTTAAAAAAATTGTTTTTTGAATTAATAAAAAATAACACACAAAGGAGGAAGGAGGCAAGTTAATGATTAGACCACAAGAAGGTCGCTACGCCGTGGAGGTGAGCACCCTGAATATGAAACTTACCTCTTTTTCTCCAATTATTTTTCAAGCTTAAAAATTAATTAAAAATCAATTGCACAAACATTCAGTTCTTAAGAACTATTTTCATAGGAGAGAGTATGATTGTTGTGAGACACAATTATTAAATTTTACAATACATCTATTTTTATTTTATTTATTTATTATTTTTATATACCGACATTCATCTCAATTGAGACATCACACCGGATTACATTCAGGTACTGTAGGTATTTCTCTATCCCCAGAGGGCTTACAATCTAAGTTTTTTGTACCTGAGGCGATGTAGGGTAAAGTGACTTGCCCAAGGTCACAAGGAGTGACAGCGGGACTTGAACCTTGGTCTCCTGGTTCATAGTCCACTGCTCTACTCCTTTGTGAGGAAAGGCTAAAGAAGTTAGGGCTGTTCAGCTTGGAGTAGAGATGGCTGAGGGGTGATAGCGGGCTATAAAATCATGAAAGGACTTGAACAGGTAAATGTGGAATGGCTATTTACTCTTTCAGATAATACCAGGACTAGGGGGTGCTTCATGAGGTTAGCAAGTTGCACTTTTAAAGAAATTGGCCAAAAATATTTTTCACTCAATGCAAAATTAAGCTCTGGAATTCATTGCCAGAGGCAGTTAGAGTACTTGGGTTCAAAAAGTTTGGATAAGTCCTTGGAGGAGAAGTCGATAAACTGCTATTAATTAATGGTGAATAGCCCATGTTTGTTGCCAGCATTAGTAGCATGGGATTTACTTAATGTTCGGTTACTTGCCAGATACTTGTGACTTGGATTGGCAACATTTGGAAACAGGATACTGGGCTTAATGGACCCTTGGTCTCACCCAGTATGGCAATTCTTATGTTATTTTCTAAGTTTCACTATCTTGCTTGACAGACTGTGTGGAATTTGCATTTATGGAAGGTCAACAATTTGTTGCATCGTTTCTATTGGGGCCTCAGATAGAAGTTTGAGTGACTGATAGTCAATCTGACTGGGATGGTTTTCAGTTGGGTTACTTCAAGGGTCAGCCTTTTTTAAAAACTATTTAATATATACTTGCAACTTTTAACTGCCTGATAAGTGTACAAAATCCTTATTTAGCTGAATAGCTTCTGAGATTTCTGGCTAAATGCTTTTGAATATGGACCTCTAATATACTAACATTCATAGAATACATAAAACAATACTAAAGAAAACAGTGGACAATACAAACAATAAAACAGAAGTTGGTTACCTTAAAATGCGTAAGCAGTTACCCTGCAAGCTGCCATATCAATTTCATGCCTCCTGGAAGAGTAGTGGGTGGATTTTAAAAGCCCTGCTCGTGTAAATCCGCCCGGATTTTCACGAGCAGGGCCCTCGCATGCCGGCATGCCTATTTTGCATAGGCCGCCGGCACGCACAGAGCCCCGGGACGCGCGTAAGTCCCGGGGTTTTCTTTAAGGGGGCGTGTCGGGGGGCGTGTTGTGGGCGGGGCTGAATGACGTGGTGGTTCAGGGGCGGAACACGGTGTTTCGGGGGCGGGAACGGGGGCATGGCGCCAGACCAGGGGCGTGGTCCAGGCCTCCGGACCAGCCCCCGGGTCGGATGACGGCGCGCCAGCAGTCCGCTGGTGCGCGTAGATTTACATCTGCTTCTAGCAGGTGTAAATCGAAGGACAAAGGTAAGGGGAGGGTTTAGATAGGGCCAGGGGGGTGGGTTAGGTAGGGGAAGGGAGAGGAAGGTGAGGGGAGGGCAAAAGAAAGTTCCCTCCGAGGCCGCTCCGATTTCGGAGCGGCCTCGGAGGGAATGGAGGCAGGATGTGCGGCTCGGCGCGCGCAGGCTGCCCAAAATTGGCAGCCTTGCGCGCGCCGATCCAGGATTTTATAAGATACGCGCGGCTATGCGCGTATCTTATAAAATCCAGCGTACTTTTGTTTGCGCCTGCTGCGCAAACAAAAGTACGCGATCGCGCTTTTTTAAAAAAATCTACCCCTAGGGCTGTTAAATGATGACCAAATAGTTTGATATCCAACCTGGAGGGTATATCATTCAGCAAAGTGTTCCACATGTTTGGGCCAATTAAAGAGAAAGCTTGGGAACATGTGGCTTGAAGACATATTTGCTTAATACCATGCACTATTATGAGTAAATCATCAGAAAACTGAAGCTGATGGGATGGCACATATATTAAAAAAAAGTCCTGACAAATATCTGGGGTCCTCCTCACCTTCAAACCAGTAAAAATATTTCAAAAGGAATTCTTTGAATACTTGGCAGACAATGAAACTGGCTGAGCATGGGAATAATGTGTTCTCATTTTAGTCCCAGTAACCAACTGAGCCATTATATACTGTAGCATTATTACAGCTCATATATGACAGATGGGCAATCCCACAGGCATTGACCACTTCAGTGCTCAAATCAAGACCAGGCCATTTTGATTTGAGCACTCACGTGGTCATCTATACAATCAGAGTTTTTTCCCGGTCCTATATTTTTTATGTATCACTTCTAATGAGATAAGTACAACATTTAATTATAAGACAGTTGAATTATTTTTATATAAAAAATGTTTTCTAAATGGATAAAGATTATCTGTTAATAAATATTAACGGTCATTATTAAAACTATTGGTAGGTTGGGAATTGGTAGAAGACATTATCTGCAGTGCTTTCTAAATAATGCAGTCTCCAGCCCATTATGGGAAAGAGACTGTGGATTAAGTTCCTAAACACGCTGATGATCTGATATCATTTCCTGAAGATTTGCACTGTGTGCATGTGAGCACCTAATATGGTTATTACATGTCAAGGCTAAGTCTAATTGAAATCTCACATCTCTTAAGGGCTCATTAAAGGGTATTGTTATTAGGGATGTGAATCGTTTTTTGACGATTTAAAATATCGTCCGATATATTTTAAATCGTCAAAAATCGTTAGGGCCACGATACAATACCAATTCCCCCGATTTATCGTCAAAAAATCGTAAATCGGGGGAAGGGGGAGGGCAGGAAAACCGGCACACTAAAACACCCTAAAACCCACCCCCGACCCTTTAAATTAAATCGCTCACCCTCCCGAACCCCCCCCCAAATGCCTTAAATTACCTGGGGGTCCAGCGGCGGTCCGGAACGGTCTCCTGCAATTGAATCGTGTTGTCTTCAGCCGGCGCCATTCTGCGCCGCCATTTTGCAAAATGGCGGCGCAAAATAGCAGTGGCCATAGACCAACACGACCCCGGCTGAACGACCTCCTGCAGTCGATCTCCTGCCGGCGCCATTTTCCGTACGGAAAACGATTCGCGGCAGGAAATCGCTCCCGGACCCCCGCTGGACCCCCAGGGACTTTTGGCCAGCTTGGGGGGGCCTCCTGACCCCCACAAGACTTGCCAAAAGTCCAGCGGGGGTCCGGAACGACCTCCTGCAGTCGAATCGTGTTGGTCTATGGCCGCTGCCATTTTGCGCCGCCATTTTGCAAAATGGCGGCGCAGAATGGCGCCGGCTGAAGACAACACGATTCAATTGCAGGAGACCATTCCGGACCGCCGCTGGACCCCCAGGTAATTTAAGGCATTTGGGGGGGGGTTCGGGAGGGTGGGGGATTTAATTTAAAGGGTCGGAGGTGGGTTTTAGGGTGTTTTAGTGTGCCGGATTTCCTGCCCTCCCCCTTCCCCCGATTTAGCTACGGACCGCCGCTGGACCCCCAGGTAATTTAAGGCATTTGGGGGGGGTTTCGGGAGGGTGGGGGATTTAATTTAAAGGGTCGGGGGTGGGTTTTAGGGGGTTTTAGTGTGCCGGTTCACGATTTTAACGATTTTCACGATACTCTAAACACCCAAATGGCGACGATACGATTCCCTCCCCCTCCCAGCCGAAATCGATCGTTAAGATGATCAAGGACACGATTCACATCTCTAATTGTTATTGCTGTTACAGGGGAGGAAATTTACAGGAGAGCCATAAACAACAGTTTTACTAAAATTAAGCATTCGGTGGTTCTCAGTCACCCATGATTTTATCAATCCTATAAAGGATGTTACCCACTCAAATGTTGCTGGAATCTCTGTCTCAACCAAAATGAATAGCCCTATGTCATCCCACTAAATTAGATAAAATATGAATGCATCATCCAGGATGTCACATAGGAGACTTAGATAAATATTGAAAAGGGTCAAGGACACATCAGAACCCTGACGCCCTCCAGCTAACTCAGGAAACCAACCTGAACTTTTCTGACCATTTCTCACTGATTGCTCTCAAAAAGGAGACAAACCATTGAAAACACCACCCCCATTACTTAGATGTCACAAACTCTGCAACAACTAGCATGACATATAGTTTGAAATATGGAATTTTAATGCTATAAAGTATAAAATCAAGCATGAGGTCCAAAAATCCACCTGCTACATTTCATTAAGAATGACAGGATCTGAAAACTAAAAAACAAGAGACAAACATCAAGGAGTAATTGCTTTGGATGACCACAAGTTTATCTTAACAAAATTTTGTGGTAAATAGCTTCAGAAGTCTTTAATAACTGACAATGTTGACTTCCTGTTTAAAGCATTTTTCAGGGCCACATTTAACTCTTTGCTTCTCAGGCTGTAAATCAGAGGGTTCAGCAGTGGGAGAGTGAGGATATACGCTGCAGTAACCAGCTTGTTTGATTTCACAGAACTTGCAGAGCTGGGCTGCATATAAATTCCCAACATAGTCCCATATAACAGAATGAGGACTGTAAGGTGGGAGGAGCAGGTAGAGAAGGCCTTGCTTTTTCCCTCTCTAGAACGGATTCTCAGGATTGTGAAGATGATAAAAATGTAGGATGTTAGGGTCAGGAGAAATGGGGTAAAGACTGCAAACACAGACTCAATATAAGTCATAGTTAGAATGATCGAGGAGTCTGAGCAGGAAATTTCCTGCAGTGCTGAGAGTTCACAGAAGAAGTGATTGATTACATTGGAGTCACAGAAAGAAAACTGGGATGTAAAGATAGCCAGTGGCAATGAGTCTATTAAACCTGCAAGCCATGAGACAGCTGCCAGAAGAGCACAGACCCTCTTATTCATGACTATGGTATAACGCAGGGGATTGCATATTGCAACATAACGATCATATGCCATGGTAGCCAGAAGTGTAATTTCTATCCCCACACAAGCTAGAAAGCAATACAGTTGTATAATGCATGCACTGAAAGAAATAATATTACTCTCTTTCAGAAGGACTAAGAGTAATTTTGGCACAGTGACCGTCAGGGAAGAGATGTCAAGGGCAGACAGGTTGACCAAGAAGAAATACATGGGGGTGTGCAGGTGTCGGTCAGCACATACTATGCAGATAACGAGGAGGTTCCCCAGCACGGCCATCAGGTAGAGGAGCGAGAAGAGAATGAAGAGAGGGAGCTGCAGCTCCAGGAGCTCTGAGAATCCCAGAATCAGGAATTCCATCACACGGCTGTGATTTCCAGTTTCCCATTGTTTGTGCTCCATAGTGTGCTGAAGAGAAAAATAAGACAAAAAATGAAAGAGAAAAAAAATAGGAACTAGTCTAATAAAATATATATAAAAAAATAAAATGGATCCCTTAGGTTATAGTGGCCATCAATTTGGCATCGGGGCATTTGGCCCTCTCAGTTTTTGATTAAACCATATAACAGATGATGCATTGTATTTGATGCCAACTATTCTAAAGGGTTGGAAATTTATGACTTTTCACCATCCATCTACGTTTAGCTTCTCCTCAGGACATCATTAATTTTTATTTATTTACTTATTTGAAAGAAATGATATATTGCTTATTTTGACTAAAATCAATGCAAAGGAGATTATGGAACATTGTATCATAAGAAAGCAATAATGTTTAGGACTTTCTTGGCCTAACTGCTAAGCTACAAAGAAGTGAGGTACTAACCACAGTCTAATGTAAATGATAGAGCGTACTCCTATCTCTATATCTATCCTTTTACTTGTTTCTTCCTGTTTACCACTATGTTACCATTTGCTCACTGCTGTACTGTTGTACTTTGAGGGGGTACACGTGCAGAGGCAATATCACACCGTAACAGATCATAGTATAAATAACTGGAATTTAAAGACAGTCGCAATACAGTCTACATAGAGTCTAAATACAGTTTAAATATAGTCATAAACATAGCCTACAAAACAGACTAGCAACATACCAGCAGGACGGGGTGGGAGGGGAGGGATGGGGGGGGGGGGCTAAATGATGGGGGAAGAGGGGGAAGGGTTGAAAAAGAAGCTGGCTCAGAGAAGGTTCAGCTTTCACATTGGGCTGGCAACACTTAATGACTCTTTTCTGTAATTCAATGCCTCTCTAAAATAGTTTGTTATGCTACTGTTACTGTTTATACAATACGCACATTAAACTATGTATGCATTTCAACTTAATAAAAAAGACATAGAAAAAAAAACATGTAAAACATGGCATAAACATTCAATAATACAATAAAATATAGCATAAAAGTTCAATAAAACAATAAAACTGAAGGGGCAGATGTAACTAAAACACAGAATGCTCAATTGAAGGCTAAATGCAATTAATGAGTGTTTAGCTTTTTTCTGAAGAGTTTCAGTTCAGTAATGTGCCGTAGTTCATTCCACAGGCTATGGCCAGTGACAGAGAAAGTCCTACTATGAGTGGCCTGAAGACGAGCTCTTTACTGGTGGGTATCTGAAGGAGACCCCTGTCAGCTGACCTTAGAGCTCTCCCAGGAACATATCTTGTAAGCTTACAGGATATGGAGACAGGACCATCATCTTGTGAGCCTTTTCTGCCTAAAATTTCTGAGGGACTGAAATCCCTCAGTCAGAGCCTGACACATTAACACTTTAATACAATCCCATACTCACAGAACCAAATAGTCATGGAGTCATAGCAGGGCTTCTGTCATCTACTTACATAACTGTGCAGCCTGAGAGAGCTTTACAGTGTTACAGCACAGAGTTATGTAATGATAAACTCGCAAGATGAGAGTGACACAGTTGCATGATTTCAGAGAGAAATTTAGAAAAGTATCGTGTTGCACTCTCACACAGTCACAGTTATAGTGTTACTGTTTTTCACATTTTTCCTTTTTTTTTTTTGCAAGTGCAAATGCTATATTTTAAGATACTTTCATTTATTGAAAATATAATTATTTAAGTCATGTTTTAAAAATATGATGAACAATTCTCTTGGCAGTTATAGGAGATCATTACTGGGGTCTGTATTTGAAAAGCTATGTTGGACTTTACCTGTGTAGATCCAGAAGTCTTTAGTTTAAGAACTCTAACTCCAAATGCACCCTCATGTAGCTGCTAAAAAGTATTTCACGATGTGCGTACTTGAAGCAGCATAAAAATAAGAGTTCCTGTGAAAATGTTTAAATTGATGGAGAGAATTCTGCACATACATTGAAGTTACAGATATGCATGTAATGTGAATGTTCCCTCATGTAAATCCATCTCAATCGTAGCCGGTATAAATATTCACTGGTACTTTTGTACCTGTTTAACTTTTGGTGGGATGTGAGAAAGAAACTCCCTGGTCTGCTTCTCATTTAAAATTTGCTTTATTTTTGGAGGTGCAAATGTAATCATGGATCTTGTCACTAAGAAGCTTATGGAAAATTTGCACCTAAGACCCTTATTGTTGTTTTTCATTTTTATTTAATTTGTGACATAAGTATTGGAGGCTTCTAAAACCTGCCCTTATTGCCTTCTCTACATGTGTGACACCACATAACTGAATGTTAAATTATGTTTAGAGAGGTTTGCTCCATCTGATAAGAGACCAAATTTCCATAAGGGTTCTTTATATCCCATGTGCTACTCAGCTGCCTGCATGTGGGGGAAGACAGATGAACAAACATGGTCACCTCGTTAATTTATTCCTTTCCTTTCACAAAGAACACAAAATGCTCATGAAATGCTTTCTCTTAAACTATAATTTTAAAGTAAGTGATGCTTCTATTAGAATATCCTAGAAAAGTTTAGAGCTTAATTTTTATTACCTTTCTTTATGTAATCTAATGCCAGGGTTTTACCCTTGATTTTCAGTAATTTTCAGGATTTTGCCCTTGATTTTCAGAAAATTTCAAATTATTTAATAAAGACTAAAATCCCCTCTCCTTCCATATTTTAAAGGTACAGATATTTTTTCAAGGGTTTCCCATATTTTGAGCCATCCTTAATCACATCTCAGATCGTGCCACTGTATCCATTGCTAACTTTCAATGTCTAGTAGAACAGTTGGGTCAACATTTGAACTTCCTCACAAAAGATATTATAAGAACATCAGAAAATATTTTGTACTGTTTTCTCTGGGTGTGATGAGATTGTTAGCAATAATGAACTTGCCCCATAATTATCCAGTTAGAGTTCATCATCCATACTTCAGGATTACTATCATATCAAAGACTTACATGTCAAGCACATTCCCCAGGAAAGCATTTACAAACTGAGGGTACATCATAGTGGAGAACATTAGCACAGATTCTAATCACTTACTTTCATGGCGAACAATATCTGCATCTCTGGCATGAATTGCCTGATGAGCTGGAAGTCATTATATTGGTTGATAAATCCTTTGGGATTTGATCCCTGGATACTTAACGTCTTTGGACACAATAATTATATTCTACATTTATGGGATAATTTTGTAAAAGTCTGCATTATTTGGAAGGCAAGTATACACAGATTTTATGTCAGTATTCAGAGGGAATGTACATGCAAATGTTCCCTTTGAAAGTTACCCTACTAACTAAAGTTACCTACCATACAATTATATTTGCTATTTTGACTGCAGTTTTTTTTTCTGGGAAAATTTATAAATATACTTTTGAAAATTCTATTTCAGTTTTGTGTGGATAAAGTGCAAACATTATTTGGCTCCTTTGAGGTGGTACTTAATTACGTCCCTCTTGCAGTCCCCCAGATAGTCAGTGGGAAAGTTTTGAAAATGTCTCTAAGGTTGAGATTAAAAACTTTATGTCAAAACTTATTTTTTTGGGACATCGTTAGTCTGAGGAGGATTTGTATTGAAATTCTGATTGATATAGTGAATATTTCATTCACAGAAGTTTTGTACTTTGTTTCCTTGAAGAAAGTCACAAGTCACCCCATTCTTAAGAAGGATAACCTACCAGTTGACAGGTTTGCCAGATATGAGTATTTTCATCCAATGTTCTATTGCTAAGGTTTTAGGAAAAGCAGTGCTGATTTAGTCAGACAATTTTTTCTTTAATATATGCTAGTACGAGGTACTTATGCTTCTACTGTAGGTGCTAAGCAACAACAGAAGCCTTAGGTCTGGATTGCAGTAGCTGCTGAAAACTAAGGTATCAAGAGGGTGGGAGGGTAAAGGTTTGGTGGAGGTGAGAGTGTTGGTGGGGGCCCCACTCTGGTGTGCATTCCCAGAAAGGGTGAGGGCATAAATAAATGTGTTATTCCTTGCAGCAGGCACATTGGCTATCTGTACAGTCCCTTCTTTCCCAGGGTGGAGGTTCATTTGAATGGAGGATGAAAGGAGTCCTCTCGGGACTCAGTGCAGGGTGAGTAACTCTCCTCTCCTGATACCCCTGAATGATATGATAGTTACTGATACTGTGTGTGCTGAAAGTCCCAAAGAAGTCATTGGAACCACTTTGTTAGTGTCCAAATAATTTTTTACTGTTGCAAATGGTTGTAGAATGGTAGAACACTGATCCACAGCACTGAGTAAAGTGTTCTTTCCAAGCTTCTCCTTAATCTGTGCAGGACTGTGTGCTAGTGCCAAGGGAGATACTACCTTCCAGGGTTTGGAAAAATAGAGTCCCAGATGGTACAAGGTGTCCCTGTGATTTCTGGGTCACCCCAGATTCCTGTCTCTGCACAGAGAGATAAGCGCACGCTCTCTCCCCAGGGCTGATGGAAGCACTGGATATTTGGCTTCACTGAGGTTAGGACTGGTCTTTTACTCAATTTTTTAATTCTCAGCTGCAGATCTTTTCCTTTTGCTGATGTGACCCCTAATGGAAGGGATCTCTGAAGCAGGCTCTCTGGGCTTCAAGCAGGAAGGAGGGACAGTCTAAATATTTTCCTCGATCTAACTTAGGCCTGGATTCACCATTCTACTGCAGAATGGTGAATCCAGTGAAAACGGGGGGTGGGGGGGCAAAGGGGGGTGGGCCTGAAAAAGCCGGCAGCAATCGCACTACCGCGGTACACCGGCTGCCGGCTTTCGTACTGAAGAGCGACACCATAAACGGTGGAGTTATTTGGCGCGCTACTGGCGAAGATAATGGGTCTTACCTTATTGCCACCAGCGAAGACATTGCAGAGTCCGCCCTGATGCTACCCTGACTCCTCCCCTCTCTGCTCTGACTCCGCCCTGACTCCACCCCTAGCAAGCTATCACACACAATAAGCAATAGAAAATGACCCTCTTAATTTGTTCAAAAACTGAAATTACCACTGGAGTGTCTCCTTATAGAGGGTCACCATCACTTCAAGGGCAAGTCTTCCCTAACCTTGCACAGCCCAGACCCAGGGTTCCCCATTGCCTGGGCCCAGGAAGTGTGCAGTCTCCAGTAAGGCTCCTACCAATCAAAAAGGTTAACTCTAAAAAAATGTACCCAGAGGAAACAATCCAAACCAAACAGGTTGTGAACTTGGATGGAAAGGCCCCTCCTGACCCTGGTCAGGCACTAAAACAGGGCTTGCTTGGCTCCTCTTACTGGGCCTGCAAAACAACAAAAATATTAACCTCTTTCTCTACCTGTGTACTTTTTATTAACCAAAAAGGTCTTCCTCCTGAGCAGTAGCTAGGGAGCTGTTATTTACTATTACAAGTGGGTTGGCCACTCTAGACTCCAAAGAAGGAAGGGCTGTATTTGAATGAAAGCTCCCCATACCTCATCCTGCACCAAATTAGTTGAGAAGGAACCAAGGGTTTACTGGAAAAAGAACTGAGTGTCTGCTACACCCTGTTACATATAAAGGTATCGATCAGTGGAAGGGGGGGAGGGGAGGGCAAGGGGTGAGACTAGGCCCAGTGGCAGAACATAGATTTTTTTAAATAAAAATGAACTGTTCATCTTAATTATGATGAAAACAACAACAACAAAAAAAACACTCCCAGCCTAATGGCAGCTGTGGGAGGACCTGGCTGTTAAACATCTCCACGAGCAACTTTTAGTTTCCCTTTTTCTTAGAGGGGAAAGAAATGATGTGCAACACTTTGTCCTTCATTATATTTATTACAGATAAAATTCTACATTTATTTATTTATTTATTTAACAGTTTTTTATACCAACCTTCATAGTAAATTACCATATCGGATCGGTTTACAGTTTAACAAAGGGGAAACAACAAGAGTAACAAATTCACGTAAATGAAAGATAACAATAAGTAGGAATAAGTCAAAAATTACAATCAACAAGGGGAAATGGCTATGCGACAGTTGCTGTAGTCATCCGATCTGTCCCTTAGCACCCAGGGCTTATCTCTAATATATTTCATTAATAGGGCACGAAACCAATCAATGCTTAATTCCCTGATGACAAGCATTCTTACATCACATCAGTATTCTTATTGCTACATAACTGTTCCAATTGCACTAGGCAACTTATTAGAGATGAGCTTCGTTTTTTTCTACTGGGTCGTTTTTTGAATCGGACGCTTTGGGTAAAGTTAGTTTTTCCTCGATTAGTTTTTTGGAAAAATGAACAAAAACTAAATGGGGAAAAACAAAATGGGCCCAAAAAACGATGCGGGAAAACGAAGCTCAAAAAAACCCACCCCAAGCATTAAAATTTACTATTATACATTAAATACAACCCCTCCCCCCACCATCCCGATCCCTCCCCAAGACTTACTAACATCCCTGGTAGTCCAGCAGGGTCCTGCAAATGAATTCTCCCTCTGGGCCGTCGGGCTTTTGGGCCTGCCTCGCATCAAAATGGTGCCGATAGCCTTTGACCTACTATGTCACAGGGGCTACCGGTGCCATTGGTCAGCCCTTCACATGATAGGAGCACAAGATGGCGCGGGCCATCCATTGCTCCTACCATGTGACAGGGGCTGACCAATGGTACCGGTAGCCCCTGTGATATAATGAGGGCAAAGGCTATCAGCGCCATTTTGATTACTGGCAACCAACGGCGAGATCGCTCCTGGACCCCCACTGGACCACCAGGGACTTTTGGCAAGTCTTGTGGGGTCCCTCTTTATGCCTTTGCCCTCTTATTCATGATGATGGTGTAACATGGGATTGCATATTGCAACATAACGGTCATAGCCATGGCAGTGAGAAGCAGAAATTCTATCTCAACACAGGCCAAAAAGCAATACAACTGTGTAATACACTCACTCAGATATATGGTGTTACTTTTCTTTAGGACTGCCAGTAATTTTGGCACAAAGACTGTCATAGAAGAAATATCTAGGACAGACAAATTGACCAGGAAGAAATGAATGGGGGTGTGCAGGTGTGGATCTGCACAGATTACACAGATAACAAGGAGGTTCCCCAGCACGGCCATCAGGTAGAGGAGTGAGAAGAGAGTGAAGAGAGGGAGCTGCAGCTCTGGGAACTCTGAGAACCCCAGAAGCAGGAATTCTGTCACATGGCTGTGATTTTCCATTTCACAAGATTCATTCTTCAATATGTGCTCAGAAATTTAAAAAAGTGAAAGAATGGAAATAAATTAAAAAAAAATAAACTATGTAAGAATAAAAAAAGAATCACAGAACTGCACATTCACACAAGTGACACAGTTGAACAGTAACACAGTTATACAGTTTTGCAGCCAAATGGTCAAATAGTTATACACTAAGGCAGACACACAATGAAACAATCCCATAGAGGTAGAGTTCAAAGGTCATAGACCACTCAGATATATTTAATTACAGAGTTTCACAGTCATACTATTAGGCAGTCACAAAGGGCCTCATTTTCCAATATCGCAGTGGCAACGCATGACGGGGCGTGTCTTATGCAAATAAGGCATTTTTCGTGCAGTGGGGAAACATCGCCGCACGCGATGTTTTCGCTGGAGTTGCAAATCGTGAAAACAACGTGCAATGTGATAAAACAACTAATGAATCATCGCAGTACACAAAAGTGTCCAGCCAGGAGTATTGCAGTCTGTGATATTCCCTGACAGCCTGTTTCAGTATCCTGCAGGTGGGGGGAGGGAGAGAGAGACTTCCTATAATGCCTATGCCCTAGACAGGTATTTGTATCCCTATGGGAGGGCCACCTAGTAACTCGAGGTGGGGATTAGGTATGAGCGTAGGGGGTTGTGGGCCACTTTCACATTCAACATGAGATCTACGGAAAGAACAGTGGTCTCTAGTGAAGATTTGCTGGCCGTCGGAGTGAGGACACTCACTCCAAGAAAAGATTTGGGCAACGTTCTCTCAACCTAGCTTGATGGACACTCTACCTGGGCAACAACAAGCTAGGTTGAGAGAACGTTGCCCAAATCTCTTCTTGGAGTGAGTTTCCTCACTCCGACGGCCAGCAAATCTTCACTAGAAACCACTGTTCTTTCCGTAGGTCTCATGTTGAATGTGAAAGTGGCCCACAACCCCCTACGCTCATACCTAATCCCCACCTCGAGTTACTAGGTGGCCCTCCCATAGGGATACAAATACCTGTCTAGGGCATAGGCATTATAGGAAGTCTCTCTCTCTCTCTCTCTCTCTCTCTCTCTCTCTCTCTCTCCTCTCTCTCTCTCTCTCTCTCTCTTGTGAATTTTAAATGCATGGTATGCACCAAAGCCAGGAGGTATTTAACAGGCACCCATGTATGTGCACAACATTGTTTTTCGGTCTGGTCTGGCTGGATTTATGAATGAAACCAGTGCACTGGGGTCCCCTACTGTGTAACTTTACTTCTGCTATGGATGGCATTTAAGACATAAAACAAAAAAGGCTATGCTAATCAGCAGGGTTTTAATGGTAGGAACTAAGAAGGTAAAAGGATGCTAAATAACTGGGTGAACTGGGAACGAATTGGAGAAAATGGCAATTGTGTTGGCATGCGTTAGGGATGTTCAGCAGGGACGGATTTGTCCCATTCAGTATTCGTATTCGTCGGGACCCAAATCCATTGCATCCATTCTCGGAGGACCCCAATCCATTCATTAGTTACATATGTATTTGTTTCTCCCCAAAAAACCCATCCCAATCCTTTAAATGTAATTAACTACAAGCCCCCACCCTCCTGACCCCCCAAGACTTGCCAAAAGTCCCTGATGGTCCAGCAGGGGTCCTGGAGCGATCTCCTGTACTCGGGTTGTCGGCTGCCAGTATTCAAAATGGCGCCGATAGCCTTTGCTCTTACTATGTCACTGGGGCTACCAGTGCCATTGGTCGGCCCCTGCACACGGTAGGAGCACAAGATGGTGCCAGCCATCCATTGCGCCATTTTGAATACCAGCAGCCGACAGCCCGAGTGCAGGAGATCGCTCCAGGACCCCCGCTGGACCACCAGGGACTTTTGGCAAGTCTTGGGGGGTCATGAGGGTGGGGGTTTATTCGTTAGTGATACGTTGTATTCGTGGGGGTTCGCCATACATTTCGTGACCCCCATGAATACAATAAATATGGCATATACGTTGTGGATTGCCAATACATTGCAAACAAATGCACATCCCTAGCACGCATGACTAGTAAAATCCCCCCACTTGTGGTAGAGTCGCGTTTGCACACACATGCTCACATCCATATAAAATTGTGCACATATGGGTGCACGTTGAGCCTATTTTATACCATGTATGCATATATGCGCATATGTTATAATGTGGCTGAATCATTTGGCATGAGCCAACATATGCCATGTGTGCTCACATGGCTGCTTCAAAGGTACTGTTAAAGCATGCAACTGTGCCCATGATTTAAAATTCACGTGCCCATACGTATATTAAAATTACCGTCCCAGTGAATATCTAAGCTGCTGCTGTTTGTTGCTGTTCTGATGTGGATTCAAGGGGGTCGATTGTGATCCATCCTGAATCAGACTTGAGATTCTGTCTAACCCTGAACTGGTTCTATGCTTTATGAGGAGTGGTGGGACCAACCTGTGAACTTCTACCCAAAGGATATTATTAAAAGCCGAAAATATTTTATACATTTTTCACTAGGTGGATCAGAGGGGATTGAATTTATATCTGGCCCTGATGCTGATTTAGATCATAAATGATAATGTTAGAGTAAATCATCCATAGTCAGGGCCAGTGTAAGCATATTTGGCACGCTAGGTAAACCTTTGATCATTCAATCCCTGTTCCCCAACAGTGGCAGTGGCTCCAGCACAGCACAGCACTCCCTTCTTTGATGGCATTGGCTGTGCTACCACACCCCTCTAGACATCACACTGTAGGATTTTGCAGCCCCTAAAATCTTGCTGCTATAGGCAGCCATCTAGTTTGCCCTTAGCATCAATCCTATCTATACTTCAGGAACACCATTGTATCAAAGAATAATATCATATATATTTTCATCAGAAATGCATTTGTAAAGTTTATCAAAAGATGATGAAAGATGGGATGAAAGATTTCCATTGCCCACTTAATATTTGCTCTTCTGCTCTTATAAAATTGTTGAGACCTGATGTTGGAAGTTTTATCACCAAGCTAGTGAATTCTTCACTCACTGAAGAAACCCTCCCAGTCATGCTGAAAACTACTGTAGTTCAGCCCTTGCTAAAAAAAAAAAAAAGTCTGACACTGTTTACCTTTTTCCATTGTGACAACAAACTATTTAATCCTACTCTCTCTGTTTCCTGTCTTTAACCAACTTGCAATCCACAAAAGGACATTGCCTCCTTTCCCATGACTTTTTAGTTTTCTTAGAAACCTTTCATGTGGGACATTGTCAAATGCCTTCTGAAAATCCAAATACACCACATCTACTGGTCCACCTTTGACCATGTTTATTCACCTCTTCAAAAAAAATGTAGGAGATTTGTGAGGCAAGACTTCCCTTGGGTTAATCCATGCTGGTTGTATCTATCTAAATGATTTGTAATTTTATTCTTTATAACAGTTCCCATGATTTTTCCTGGCACTGAAGTGAGGCTCACCTGTCTATAGTTTCCCTGATCACCCCGGAGCCCTTTTTAACTATTGGGATTATATTGGCCATTTTCCAATCTTCAGGTGCAATGTATGATTTTAATGATAGGTTACAAATTAATTGAAATAGGTCTGAACATTCATTCTTTAGTTCTTTCAGAACTCAGGGGTGTATACCATCTGGTCAAGGTGATTTACTACTCTTCAGTTTGTCAATCTGGCCTACCACATCTTTCAGGTTCACCGTGATTTGGTTCAGTTCATCTGAATCACCATCTTTGAAAACCATCTTCGGGCTTCTTGGCTGGTCTTTGGGGCTTCCTGGTTGGGATCAGCAGCTTCATGGGTGAGAGCTATGGAAACAAAACATAAGGAATAAGTAGTAATGCCAGCTAGTATCCTTTTTTCATTTGACATTAGAGGTGCACTTTGCTTCTTAACATTGTGAGCATCTTATGCCAAATGATGTGCATACCCGTTGCTGCCTGCCCAATTACAGGTGAAGTGCACATACCGGCTGCAGCTTGCATCATGTCTAGTCGCACAGCCATACCCTCAAATATTCCTGTCCCAGTCTTTGCACCAGCCGCTCCTACATTGGGGTGTGGGTGATGGTACAAGAGGCTCCTCTTCTGGTCCACTTTTGATATTTATTTCTGCTCACCATCTTGGCTTTCAGTTGCTCCTTGATGTCCCGGTACCTGTGGGCCACCTGCTCCCTGCTTCATTGGACTCCACTGTGCATGGTGATGCCCTGGGCTAAGTTGCGCCAGATCTGGCCCTAGGCTGCCTTCGAGGTCTTGGCAGCCCGGTTTCCAAAGAGCATAGTATAATGCTGCAGGACCCCTGCAATGACCATCTCGTTCTCCTGCATGTTGAGCTTGAGAGCCCTGAGATGAAGGCATCCTGCTCTGCCTGGCTGCCAGAAAAGGGTGCCACATCCACTTCTGGAGAGGTGTCCTCCCTTCCCTCACTCTCCCTCCCACTCTCCTCTCCCTTCTCCCCTCCCTTCCTCCCCATCCTGCCCCTGCCTTGCCAAGTCCCCTCTCCTCTGCCCTCTATCGCTATGTCTAGTCTACCATCTTCTTCCCTATCCCCTTCTCCATTCTCCCTCCTGCCTCTTATCCCTTCCCTCCTGCCTCTCTCTCTCCACTCCTGACCCTGTCCCTACTTCTACTCATCCTTCCCCTAGCACTCCTGTCCTTGTCCTCCCACCTCCTCTCCTCTCCTCTCTCCCTATATCTCTTTTCTCCACTCTCCCCACACCTCTCATGCTCCATAATCTCCACAACCTCCATACACCTCCACACTCCTCCACACACCTTCTCATTCTTCCACTCACCTCCTCCACAGAAAAGACAAGCTGATAAATATGACAAACAAAACCTTTCATACACACAGACAGAAAAAAGACAAAGGTCAAGGTAAACACAAGGAAAAACAGTAAAGAACAGGGCAACACATTCAGAATTCACAATAACCACTAACCACTACCCACCTCTTCTCCTCTAACTTCTGAGTTAGCCAGCTAAATGCTTTTGAATATGGACCTCTAGAAATTTATTGAAAATCTATTTAGGCAGGGTTATTGATAAATGCCCATTTGACAACAGTTCTTTTTTTTTAAAGTTATTTTGTTGAATGTATAAGTAGAATGTTATATTTGTTCTACTGTACATAACTTAGGTGATTAATCAATCAGATAAAGGTAAGATTAATTTAGACTGCCTCAGAAGCAAACAGTATGGATGAAATGAGAGCCCTATCAGAATTGGTGGATGTGAATTTGGAGATTTTAGTCTTATTTTTTAATATGCACAAATATCAGAAAATTATTGAAAAAAGGCAATTATTTTGTATGATTATTACGCCACATTGTGCAAGGTGGTTTGTTCCATTGCTAGCACTCGGAAGTTTTTTCCTCCTTTTAACAAAAATATTAAATAAGTGATTTTCATAACTGGAATTCATGAAAATAATTGAAGTATGTTTTGTTTTGTATGTATCAAACAAATGCACATCACCAATGGGGCCCCATATTCTCAAATACGACATCAAAATAAACTCTTGTTTTCATCAGGCTTCCAAAAGTGTTTAGCAGCTCAAAATGTTGACTTCCTGTTTATAGCTTTCTTCAGGGCCACATTTAACTCTTTACTTCTCAAGCTATATATTAGGGGGTTTAGCAGTGGGAGAACTATTATATACAATGCAGTAGGCAGCTTGTTTGACGTTACAGAGTTTCTTGACTTGGGCAACACATACACTCCTACTATAGTACCATATAATAGAATGATGACCATCAGGTGGGAGGAGCAGGTAGAGAAGGCCTTCTTTTTCCCCTCTATAGAATGGATTTTAAGGATGACAGAGATAATAAACCCATAGGATGTCAGGGTTAGGAGAAATGGGATAAAGATCGTAAACACTGATATTACAAAAGTCATATTTTGAATGTTTGAGGTGTCTGAGCAGGAAAGTTCCAGCAGTGCTAAGATTTCACAGAAAAAATGATTGATTACATTGGAATCACAGAAAGACAACTGGGATATTATGATAGTGTGTGGCAATATTTCTATTAAACCTGTTACCCATGAGACAGTTCCCAGAAGAGCACAGACCCTCTTATTCATGACAATAGTATAACGAAGGGGATTGCATATTGCAACATAACGATCATACGCCATGGCAGAGAGAAGCGTGTATTCTATCGCAAGACAAATCAAAGAACAATACATCTGTAGAATACATTCATTGAAAGATATGGTAATATTCTCCTTAATAAGGATTGCCAGTAATTTTGGCACAGTGACTGTTACGGAAGAGATGTCGAGGATGGACAAGTTAGCCAAGAAGAAATACATAGGGTTGTGCAGGTGTCGGTTGGCGCATATTGTGCAAATAACGAGGAGGTTCCCCAGCAGAGCCATCAGGTAGAGAAGTGAGAAGAGAGAGAAGAGAGGGAGCCGCAGATCTGGGAACTCTGAGAACCCTAGAATCAGGAATTCTGTCACAGCACTATGATTTCCCATTTCTGAAGATTCATACATCATTGAGTGCTGAGAAATAAAAGACATAAAAGAATGTAAACAAATTTAAAAGATATGTAAAAGATCTTACCTAATTATAGTGGCATAGAATAAAACAGTAATTCAGTACTAACCAAGAGCTAAAAATACTGGGAATAATTCACCTCTATCAAAGCCAAAATAACCCGAACCAATTACCCTATACATGGGAATAAGTATCAGAATATTCTAAGTGCTCTTGTGAAAACTCTGTAGGATCTTGCCCACAATGGGCTTCAACCAGCATTCATACTACTGAGCACATAATTCTCACATCATTTACTCATTCCCATTCAACACTACAGTTTTATAACCCCAAACTACCTTACATTCATTTTTATTTTTATTAATATCAAAAATATTCTTTTAATGTCTCAAAATCTAAAAAACACTTGCAACTTATCTTTAAACTGTCTTCAACATTGGCTCAGTAGTATCCCGACATTGACAATGTTTCAGCTTCTGCCTGCCTCAGGGGAATATGCCTAATCTGGAAAACAAAAATAAAAACAAAAAACAAACTTGCACTAGAAAATCCACAGCGATATCATTAAAAACACGATCAGTGGAAACATACCTTTGAAATAACTAGCTCCAATCCATAATCATTTCAAAATGGTGAAAATGTTCAAACCTCAACCCTGGAACTCAAACCTTATATGCCAACTCACACTCCCTTTCAACCAATCACTTAAAGCTCCACCCTCTTCACAGAAATACCAACCAATCCAATTCTTTATTTAACCCCAGTGGTTGAACTGTTTGCAATTTAAAGATCCAACACTGTTCTGCCTATAACATCCACAGGTTGCAATCACCCCCTCTCACATTTGGTTTAACCACTTCTAAAACTGTAAACAATAAATCATCAAATGTATGGATAAGCCTCAAAAATGCTCAACAAGCATGGCTCTTCCACATTTGAATGAGCTCTGATCTTCAATTAACCTAGTTTTCAACATCCACATTGTTTTCCCTATATACATAAGATTGCAAGGACACCAAATTAAGTATACTACTTGACTTGGAGTGCATGTGGTTCTAGATCGAGGACAAAAGTCCATCAGTTTTTCAAATGGCAAATGCACATTATTCCTCCATGGTTAGGAGGAACACACTGAACAGCCACCACAGGCAAAATGTCCCAAGACCTCTGGGTTCCCACGCCGAATACTCGAGAACTGTAATGTCACAACATGGTTCTTTAGAGTACAACCTCTGCTATAGGCAATCCTCAGTTTCTCTTGAAACAGGGGATGTAATTGGAGGACATTCCAATGTTTAGCAATATTCTTAGCAACATGATGACTTGAAGTAGAAAATGGTAACACCAAAAAAACAATGGACCGGAATACATTGCTCAAATATGATAGTCATCATCCACGGTATTTGAAAGACAGTATCCCATGTGACCAATTTATATGCTTGAGGGATTTATGTTCAACTATGGGTGAATTTAAAAGATGAACTGGGGAAATGTGGGATAGATTTGTGGCAAGGGGCTATCCAGTATTCATTGTCAACAGAGCTCTAAAGAGGGCACGTTGGAATGATCAGGATAATTTTGTTATGTTTTGGTATGGATGTGAACCTGGGGCCAAGATGAGAGGTATCTCCGCCCACAGGGAGGAGCCCTGTGGGGTCTCACATTGGTAGGTGTGGACTCAGCAGCGTAGGACACAGCTGTAAGTAGACTTTTAATAGGCAGGAAGAAAAACAGAGCCTGCAGAGCGTGAATGTAAAGTACAGTTCTGAGCAGTAGGGAAAGCCCAGCTGTAATGATCCTGAAGTGGCTCGCAGAACAGGGTATGCCAGGAAGTTCCTCCTGAAGAGTAGATATACCTCTGAGGTGTAGTTCCAGTAGTGGCCTGCAGAGCAGGGTATGCTGAGGAGTCTGTACTGAATCATGGTATAGGCAGAGGTACTGGAGTCCGGAAGGAATCTTGAATGATGAGGCAAGACCCTGCAGAAGCACTCCACTGAAGAGGGAACAGTAGTGGCCCAAGGCACCGTAGAGTAGCTGACTCTACGGTGCCTTGGGCCAGACTGGTATCATAGAGTCAGAAGCAGGTACTCACAAAGGGAAGTTCCAGGCAGAGTCCCAGGACATAGAAAGGCCCCTGAGGAGCGGGTACCTAGAGCATCAAGACCCAGAGCAGAACTGGAACGAGACATCCAATCATAGAGTGGAATTCAGTAACAAAAAAACTCCTTGCTAACTTGTAGCAGTAGAGGACAAGTCGGTTTAAGTACAGCAGCGGGTTGACGTCATCCGGAGGGGATGCCCCCAAGGTTCCCGCCATGACATGTACAAAGGTGGCCCTTGTACGTGTGCACATGCATTAGGTGATTCTGGGTCCAAGATGATGGTCGGCAGTGCCCACACTGTCCTGAGGACATCGGGGATGTCGGTGTTTTATGGCAGAGGCCACCACTCTTCCAAGGGTTGCTGGTGCAGGGAAAAAAGAGGTGAGCATGAGAGGTCGCAGCCATCTGCAACCGACAGGCATAACAAATTTGTTGCAATTCCAAAGCAAGAAAAATAAAAAGAAATTAACGTGTGTGTTACCTTTTTCTACTTCAATTCATCATGTTGCTAAGAGTATTGCTAAACAATGGAATGTCCTCCAATTACATCCCCCATTTCAAGAGAAACCATGGATTGCCTATAGCAGAGTTTGTAATCTAAAGGACCATGTTGTGAGGTCACAATTCTCAAGTATTCTGCATGGGAACCCAGAGGTCTTGGGACATTTTGCCTGTGGTGGCTGTTCAGTATGTTCATAAACATGGAATAATGTGCATTTTCCATTTGAAAAACCGATGGACTTTTGTCCTTGATGTAGAATCACATGCACTTCAAGTCAAGTAGATGTTGTGTCCATCAGTCACAGACGGCTGCGACCTCTTTCTTTCCCCTTTCTTTTTCTCTGAGCATAATGGCTACCTCAGGTGCTGAGTGCCATGGGCCTCGTCGTCTTCCGACAAGCATGGGCGTCCCCATCTGCCATGCTCACTCTCGTGGTCTCTTAGGGCATGAGCACGCACACACCAGATGCTCAAATACACTTCATGGCAGGAACCTCGGGGGCGGCCCCACCGCATGACGTCAGTACCCCTGGGTACTTCAAGCCTCCGCTTCCACTCATCCAGCGGGTTAGCAGTCTTCGCTTCGCTACTCTGCCAGCTCTAAACTGCGGCTTAGATGCTACTCTCCAGGACCTCAATCTTCTGAAGCTCCAGACACCCGCCCCTAGGGGGTCTTTCACTTCTGGTTCCCTTTGGGGTCCTTGCTAACACAGACAACTGCTCCTCAGGAGTCTATCTCTATTTTTACAGGGCATCAGGGTTACTGGGTACTCGCAACTCGAGGGCCCTTCTCTCCTTATCCTGCACCACAGACCTCCAGTCCCAACTACCATCTACAGGAAGACGCCTCCAATCCGTGAGTACCTATATGATCCGGTGCTCCAACTCCACCCACCAGCCGTGGCACCTCCCGCACTGTGGGCTTCTGCCTATCATGACCATCTGGGTGAGATAACACCACTGAGCCTGTTGAGCGTATTGGCACCTCTGGGATATGTGCTTTTTCTTCCTGCCTACCATCATCTACAGCAGTACAATAAAAGACTGATCTATCTGTGTCTGCTAACTGTGTCATCCAATCGCAGTGGCTCCCCACGGGGCTCTTCCCCATGGGCAATAACACCTCTACTGCAACCAAGGGTCCACAATTCCACAAACACAACAGATTGCTAACTCCATGAACTCGGCTCAGCTTGCAGTCTTGCAGGCCATTTCTGGCATAGCCCAGTGGATTACAGAACAGCAAAAGTCTTTGGAGAATCTTGCTACTGCCTTCAATCAGTTGCATGCTCAACTGAACTCCACAGTGCCTCCTGTAAAGGAGTTGCTGACATCAGTGCTAACCCTCAAGACCACTGTGCCTCTCTCTACACTTATCCACTTCATGGGAGAAGCCAAGATATGTAGAGGATTCCTCAATCAATGCAGCATGCATTTTGCTCTGCAGCCTACCCTCTTTCCCACTGAGGTTTCAAAGACCACCTAAATGCTGTCGTTCCATGAAGGACGAGCCCTGGCCTGGGCCTCACCATTATGGGAACTTAAGGACCCTATCTTGAATGATCTTTCAGGATTTATTCAACTATTCAAGTCTGTATTCGATGACCTGGGTCACCAGACCATCGCTGGATCTGCCCTGTTCAACCTACAGCAAGGTAACAAGTCACTCACAGACTTTGCCACTGAATTTAAAACCCTTGCTTCCGAATTACATTGGGATACTGGATGTTTACATGCCGTATTTATGAAGGGTCTCAACTCTCACATAAAGGACAAAATAGTGGCTCGTTATTTGCTTGAATCCCTAGAGGCCCTGATGGAATTAGCAGAGAGAATTGACCTCCGCATCCGCAATCGCACTCTAGAGGCTAAGAATCCATGAAAGTCCACAGCGGGGGTTAACCGTCCAAAACCTGTGCCCACTACTTCCAGCTCATCGTCTGCACTTCCGAAGAGCCTATGCAACTAGGCCAAAGCCACGACCTCTAAGAAAAGGCATAACCGAAAGTGCATGGGCTTGTACATGTATTGTGGCCAATTGGATCACGCAGTCCAAACTAGTCCCATTTGTATGGGAAACTGATGGGCCCGGGATCTGCAGGAGGACTTCTCCTGGGCTTTACATCTCCTACTCCTCCATTGTCTCTGCCTGTGTCCCTGCTCTGCGGAGAGCTTGAGTTCCAGACACTTGTGTTGTATGACTCCGGTGCTGAAGGCAATTTCTTTTTAAAGTGCTTGATCGAACATCTGGGGATTACAACTTCAACAATAGAGGAACCTCTATTATTATCATCCATCCACGGAGAACCACTTCCTGAAGAGGTTACTCTGATCACCCAGGCCATTGGCCTGCTCATGCTATAGTTATACAATGTTAGATTCCATATTAGGTGCTACTACCCAAGAAAGTGATCTAGGCATCATAGTGGATAACACATTGAAATTGTCGATTCAGTGTGCTGCAGCAGTCAAAAAAGCAAATAGAATGTTGGGAATTATTAGAAAGGGAATGGTGAATAAAACAGAAAATGTCATAATGCCTCTGTATTGCTCCATGGAGAGACCGCATCTTGAATACTGTGTACAATTCTGGTCGCCGCATCTCAAAAAAGATATAATTGCGATGGAGAAGGTACAGAGAAGGGCGACCAAAATGATAAAGGGAATGAAACAGCTCCCATATGAGGAAAGACTAAAGAGGTTAGGACTTTTCAGCTTGGAGAAGAGACGGCTGAGGGGGGATATGATAGAGGTGTTTAAAATCATGAGAGGTCTAGAATGGTAGATGTGAATTGGTTTTTTACTCTTTCGGATAATAGAAAGACTAGGGGGCACTCCATGAAGTTAGCATGTGGAACATTTAAAACTAATCGGAGAAAGTTCTTTTTTACGCACAATTAAACTCTGGAATTTGTTGCCAGAAGATGTGGTTAGTGCAGTTAGTATAGCTGTGTTTAAAAAAGGATTGGATAAGTTCTTGGAGGAGAAGTCCATTGCCTGCTATGAATTAAGTTGACTTAGATAATAACAACCGCTATTACTAGCAACGGTAACATGGAATAGACTTAATTTTTGGGTACTTGCCAGGTTCTTATGGCCTGGATTGGCCACTGTTGGAAACAGGATGCTGGACTTGAGGGACCCTTGCTGTGACCCAGTATGGCATGTTCTTACGGAGCCCTACACTCAGAATCAATTTCCTTTCTAGTGTTGGAAAAGGCCATGCATCCGGTGGGTTTGGGTCTGCCGTGGCTTCAAGACCATATACCACAATTTAACTGGGCCACTTTGGAACTATCCCGGTGAGGGCCAGACTGTCATGGTTGGTGCCTTGCTGAAGTTTCACCGCTCATCTGCATGCCTACCACTCCATCATTGCCTGGCTTACCTCCACAGTACGCTTCCTTTCAGGATGTTTTCTCTAAACAAGCAGCTGACGTGCTTCCTCCACACAGAGAGTTCAATTGTGCCATCAATCTTAAACCAAACTCTGAACCACCTAGAGAAAGAGTCTACCCTCTTTTTGTAACCGAGACCTAGGCTATGTCTACCTACATACAGAAAAACCTTCAAAAGGGCTTTATAAGACCTTCCAAATCCCCTGCTGGTGCAGGGTTCTTTTTTGACGGGAAACAAGATGGCACCTTACGCCCCTGCATGAACTACAGGGGGCTTAATGTCATCACCATCAAGGACAGGTACCTCCTGCCTTTAATATCAGAACTGTTTGATAGACTCCAAGGGGTCAAAATATTTTCCAAATTGGACCTGAAAGGAGCTTATAATCTGGTGCGAATTCGAGAAGGAGATGAATGGAAGACTGCTTTTATCGCTAGAGATGGACACTGAATACCTTGTCATGCCCTTAGGTTTAAGTAACGTACCTGCAGTCTTTCAAAAAATGATGAACGACATCTTAAGGGACTTACTGGACCAATGCGTAGTAGTGTACCTTGATAATATACTGATCTTTTCTCAGGATCTGCAAAGCCATCAAGAGGATGTGAAAAAGGTCCTGAGACGCTTGCGTGAGTACCACCTTTACGCTAAACTTGAGAAATGCAAAATGCAAAATTCTGTACCCTTCCTGGGATATATCGTCTCAAAGAAAGGGTTTCAAATGGACCCTAAGAAACTTGAGAGTATCCAGGATTGGCCTCAACCTACAGGCCTGAAGGCATTACGTCGTTTCTTAGGATTTACCAACTATTATAAATCCTTCATTAAAAACTACTCATCATTGACAGTCCCTCTAACTGCTAATACCAAGAAGGGAGCCAACCCTGCCAATTGGTCCCCTGAAACTATCTCAGCCTTCATGACACTCAAGGAGGCTTTTCAAAAGAAGCCGTGTCTCCGCCATCCTGACCCACACAGTCCTTTTATAGTGGAGGTCGACGCATCTGATGTAGGTGTGGGGGCAGTCCTCAGTCAATACAGCAAATCCAATGTACTCCATCCTTGCTCCTACTTTTCAGTTCTCGCCTGCTGAGAGAAACTATGGAATAGGAGACATCGAGTTCCTCACAATCAAACTGGCTTTTGAAGAATGGCGACCCTGGCTAGAAGGCGCTCAACCCCAAATAGTAGTTTATACTGACCATAAAAATCTAGAATATCTTCTACATGCTCAACGATTCAACCATTGTCAGGCAAGATGGTCCCTGTTTTTCAACAGATTTGACTTTCTCCTTAAGTATTGTCCTGGAGAAAAGAACACCCAGGCTGATGCTTTACCATGCTCCTTCTCACCCCAGGACGTGCCAGACATACCCAGTCATATCATCGATCCTGCTCTTGTAGTTCTTGCAGCCACTTACACTGTACCTGCTGGGAAGATGGTGGTGGCCAGAAACGTAAGAGACTGTTGAAATGGGAACACGAGTCTCACTTAGCAGGCCATCCTGGTTAGACTCATACCTTGGCTATGTTGCAAAGATTTTACTGGTAGCCCACCATGAAGAAGGATGTGCAGGTGTACATGGGTTCCTGTGCTGTCTGTGTCAAGCAAAAACCACCTCCCGGGCAACCTTGGGGTTTATTGTAACCTCTACCTTCACCAGACGAACCTTGGACCCATATCGCTACTAATTTCGTAGTGGATCTGCCATCATCCAGCGGCAACAACACCATATGGGTTACAGTCAACTGGTTCTCTAAAATGGCACACTTCGGAACTTTACCAGGATTACCCTCTGCTACTGAAATAGCTAAACTCTTCATCAAGCACATCTTCCAACTTCATGGGATGCCTAAACATATCCTATCCAACAGAGGAGTGCAGTTCACTGCAAAGTTTTGGAGAGCATTATGTAAGAAGTTTGACATCACTTTAGACCTCACCTCTGCCTACCATCCTGTCTAATGGTCAGACGGAAAGGATGAATAGGACGCTGAAACAATTCTTGCAATCCTATGTCAACTCTAGACAGAATAACTGGGCCGAACTACTGCCTTGGGCAGAATTTGCCATCAATTCCCATCCTGCATCTGCAATGGGGTCTTCTCCTTTCCAACTTGTCTACGGGAGACAACCTTTACCTCCGCTGCCTAATCCATTGACAGTAGCATCTCCTGCTGTTCAGGCTACCACAGCAGAATTATCCCAACTCTGGAGGCAGACTAAGGCAGGACAAAGGGCAAAGAAGACCTATGATGCCCATCATTAAAAGCCACCCCAGTTCCAACCAGGTGATAAGGTCTGGTTAAGCACCAAATACCTCCGACTCAAACTTCCATCTGCAAGATTTGCTCCTCATTTTGTGGGACCATCGCTATCCTGAAGCGATTAGGGAACTTAATCTACAGCCTCAAACTACCTCCATCAATGAGGATACACAACACATTTCACATATCTTTACTAAAACCAGTCATCCTTTCCGAGTTCTCCCACAAAGAACCAGAGCCCACAAGCCTGGATACAGAAGATGACATTGAATATGCCGTAGACAACATCCTTGATGTACGAAGAAGAGGGAAGTCTTGGGAATGCCTCATTTCTTGGGAAAACTACGGTCCTGAAGAAAAGTCTTGGGAGCCACTGGCCAATATCATAGATAAAGAGATGCTCCACCAGTTCCACTTGGCATACCCTCGCAAGCCAAGACCACCTGGAAGAAGCCTTGGAGGGGGAACTTTGAAGGGGGGTACTGTTGAGTCTGTCAGTCACAGATGGCTGCGACCTCTCTGCATTCCCTCTTTCTTTCCCCTTTCTCTTTCTCTGGGCATAATGGCTACGTCTGGTGCCGAGTGCCTCGGGCCTTGGCGTCCTCTGACAAGCATGGGCATCCCCATTCTCCATGCTCACTTCCGTGGTTTCCTAGGGCACGAGCACACACATACCAGACACTCAAATACACGTCATGGTGGGAACCTCGGGGGCGGCCCCACCGCATGATGTCAGTACCTCTGGGTACTTCAAGCCTCCGCTTCCGCTACTCTCCAGGGCCTCAATCCTCTGAAACTCCAGATACCCGCCCCTTGGGGGTCTTTCGCTTCTGGTTCCTTTCGGGATCCTTGCTAACACAGACAACTGCTCCTCGGGGGTCTTTCTCTATCTTTACAGGGTATCAGGATTACTGGGTACTCGCTCCTCGAGCGTCCTTCTCTCCTTATCCTGCATCATGGACCTCCGGTCCCAACTACCATATACAGGAAGACGCCTCCAATCTGTGAGTACCTATACGAGCCGATGCTCCAACTCCACCCACCAGCCACGGCACGTCCTGCATCTGGGTGAGATAACACCACTGAGCCTGTTTAGCGTATTGGTACCTCTGGGATATGTATCTTTTCTTCCTGCCTACCATCATCTACAGCAGTAAAATAAAAGACTGATCTATGTGTGTCTGCTAACTGTGTCAGCCAATTGCTGTGGCTCCCCACGGGGCTCCTGCCCATGGGCAGTAACACCTCCACTGTGACCAAGGGTCCACAATGCCACAAGCACAACAGTAGAATACTTAATTTGGTGTCCTTGCAATCTTATGTATATAGGGAAAACAAAGTGGATGCTGAAAACTAGGTTAATTGAACATCGGAGCTCATTAAAGTGTGGAAAAGAAGAAGCACGCTTGTTGATCATTTTTTTGAGACTTAACCATACGTTTGATGATTTATTGTTTACAGTTTTAGAAGTGGTTAAACCAAATGTGAGAAGGGGCGATTGCAATCTATGGCTGTTGCAGGTAGAACAGCGTTGGATCTTTAAACTGCAAACCATTCAACCACTGGGTTAAATAAAGAATTAGAGGGTGGAGCTTAAGTGATTCGTGGAGACTGAGGGTATGTTGGTAGATAAGGTTTGAGTTCAGGGTTGAAGTTTGAGTGTTTGTCACATTTTGAAATGATTATGGATTGGAGCTAGCTATTTTAAAGGTATGTTTCCATTGATGATGTTTTTAATGATATCACTGTGGGTTTTCTAATACGAGTTTGTTTTTTTGTTTTTATTTTTGTTTTCCAGATTGGGCATATTCCTCTGAGGCAGGCAAAAACTGAAACATTGTCAATGTTGGGATACTACTGAGCCAATGTGGAAGGCAGTTTAAAGATAAGTTGCAAGAGCTTTTTAGATTTTGAGACATTAAAAGAATATTTTTCATATTAATAAAAATAAAAATGCATGTAAGGTAGTTTGGGGTTATAAAAGTGTAGTGTAGAATGGGAATGAGTAATTGACATGAGCATTATGTGCTCAGTAGTATAAATGCTGGTTAAAGCCCATTGTGGGCAAGACCCTACAGATTATTCACAAGAGCACTTAGAATATTCTGATACTTATTCCCATGTATAGGGTAATTGGTCCGGGTTATTTTGGCTTTGATAAGGATAGAATAAATCAGTACATTCAGACAGGTGATATAGTTGCATAGTAACTTATTTACATAGCCAAAGGGTAACACAACTAATCATTAAAGCAAACAGACCATGACATATCCCCATAGAGAAAGAATTCAAAGATCATAGGCACACAGCTACATAATCACAAAGTTTCACAATAACACAGTCATACATTTTAGCAGTCACATAGTTATAGGCTCAGTCACATTACTATACTCATTAAAGTCATTATGTTTTTGCAGTTCCATTCTTTTATATTTATTATAGTTTTTAAAGTTTCTTTTTATTCCATGATTTTCCCAGGTCTGGAGGATTCCCATCAATGTCCTGCTGAAGAACTTATTTAAGAGAAACCTCAGAACTGCTCGGATTTGTTCTTATATGAATGGAGTCATTTGTTAGTAATATATGTTCTAATTGACAAATATGTTTATGTATTGCTTGTATTTATGTTTTATTTTATGCCTTTAATTCATTATTATCTCCTCATAATTTTGGCATAAGCCCCCTTGTCACTTTTACTAGAGGTCAGATAAGAGAAATGTTTTCTTTATTATTGTTAAGCAGTATTTACTGTGTTTTTGCATAAATATGTTTCTTTGTTTCTCTGCAAAGAGGATATTCTTTGTACAAATTGAATAAATCAATAAATAGAAAATTTAATTCATTATTTTTCCTCCCTTGGAGCATTTCACAATTTGGAAATGAAATTATCAAATATACTGGAGATGCCAAATGTATTTAATTCAGTCCAGTCCTGCTATTAGCCTCTTTTATGTATGTGGGCTTGCAGATCAGATGTCCCTAAGAACTGCCAGACTGCTAGTCCCAGCATGCCATGGGGTAAATCCTGGATTGGATCAGCCTGTCTTGAAACAATGGATCCAGCTGGTAAGTCTAAGGAGCAATGTCCCTTAGCTCTCCCCTTTGCTCAGCCTCTTAATTCGGCTTCTTAACTGGTGCTATCTTCAATGTTTTGCTCAATTGATCTGTGATGGTATGTTTTATTTTATACTTTTTAGTATTCTTATTTGTTTTAACATTACCTCAAAGATTTGCAAGATCTTGTTTGCTTTATCATTGTAAGGCTCTTGCAATCTGATGACATATCATGAAATTTATTTTATTCTTACAGTATTGAATTATGGACACTATGCATCCTTTAAGCCTATTTCACACCATCGCTGCTGTTCATGTCTTACTTCTATCCAGCACTTCCTGTATCAGCCTTTGAGAGATGATTGTGATGCTAAATTTTCTAAATTTCAAATTTTGGGTATTTTAATGCTAGATCATTAAAAAATAAAATCCCATTTTTTTCTTGATTTTTTTGGAAACATAAACTTGATATCTTATATTTAGTAGATACATGGTTATTAGAAACAGACATCTTTATTTAAAATCAGCTTTCTCCTCCTGATTTCATAATAGTGCATCAACCGCACAAAGAAGGAGGGGTAGTACTGATCATCTGTCAGCAATCCTTAAATCTTATTAGGCAACAGATCTTAGCTTCCAGTATTTTTGTAGCTGTCTGTATGATTGCCCTAACTGGGGACTTTTGGGTGTCTACAGACTACTGGGTACAATGAACCAGGTCTTTAACATTACTGAATTGATTCCCTCACCGCAGACAAGTTTCTTGTTCTTGGAGATTTTAATTTACCTTTAGAACCTGTGATACTGAATAACCATTTTGACTTTCTCAATGCTATGACAAGCATGAGGTTTCTGCAAGTTGTTGACTTCCCTACCCAGGACATGTTTGTCCTATTCTTTCTAGACTGTTAATGCTGTTAATGCAGAAATAAGCTCTAATTTAAGACACTGTTAACAAACAATAAACAGATTATTGTTTAATCTTTTTAAAGTTTTTTTCTGACTATGTCATCTGGTTCTAGATCTAAGCCCCAGTGTGTAAACAATGTTATTCCTAGTTTTATATCTTGCTGGAATACTGATTTATGGCAGCTTGATGGTTAGTTGATCACTAAGCAAGCAGATTACTAGAATAGTATTACTACTAACTTTCCTGACCAGATAGCCCTGTGAAAATTCATCTAATCACATCATAAAACTAGTTGTCAGTATTTTACTCCAGAATAAATTCAGCTTAAGTCTAGATTAAGAGAAGCAGATAGGAAGTAGAGAAAATCCTCCACCCACTTATTAAAGAATCTTACCTTATGTTGCTACGTCGTTACTGAATTATGATTGTTTCAGTTATGAAATTGTTTTGGGCTCTAAATTACAATAATCTCTTAATCACCTGTAAACTTTGTTTTCACTAGTTAAATCTATTACATCTCATCCCTCAACATTTCCTGCTGGCTAAATATTTTTTAATGAAAAAAATAGATGAATATGGACCACTTTTGACACTTATGCTGACATTCACCCTGAAGTTACTGATTATCTATCCCCCGGTTACACCCTGACCGCTGTCTGGGAAGACTTTGCCCCAGTATCTATGACTAAAATTTGCCAATATCTATTCACAGTAAATTAGACTGATGATCTTTTAAAATATAGGATAAACAAGCTGGTATGATGATTTTTTAAATATGTGGTAATAATCAGTTGTAACAAAGGAACAATCTATCTTTTCTAGCTTTCACAAGCCAGCTTGGAATAGGAACACAAGTTTAAAAAGTGATCAGAATTTTAAAAAACCCAAAAACCTCTATAACATTATTTTCTTGACTTTATAATATAATCATAACCTGAGCTTTTGCATTTGATTTCAGAAAGCTTGATATCTTTGCATCAATGATGAGCCACTTTCCTTCTCCTCTGTATTTCTAAGCTGCTACATGTGCTTCTGTGCTGTAAAGGGCTCACTGGGTCTGTTTGGGATTATCTTGAATCACTTCAGATCCTGCTGCTCTAAACCTGACCCTATTCTACTATTCACTGGGGTTGTGAGGTCAAATTTCCACTCAAAAGACAATGTAAAAAAATGCTGAAAATGTTTTTGCTAATTTTCCACTGGGTTGGATTAAAAGGAAGCAAATTTATATCTGAATCAGAAGATGAATTTTTCCAGAAATGATTCAGTTATAGGATTATAACTGTAGTGACATGAGAAGTACATGCACTAGAAGATGCACCATATTCTAGAACATTAGTAAGGATTCCAGTCTATTGTAACAAAAGTTCTGATCCCATCACTTACCTTCTTCACCAGCGGATTCTGCAGGTTTGGCATGAATAGCCAGATGAGCTAAGAGCATTTATGTTGATTGAAAGAGCCAGTTGGGATACAATCTCTTCACACACAGTCCTTGGTAATTGCCCTCTTAAGATTAATATCTTACACAGAATTCCCGCAGAGTGTCAGACTTATGAAAATCTAAAATAATCCCTAGGGATTCAAACCAAATGAGGAATCCAAACTGAAATTGGCAATTTTTGGTTCAGTTAATTTCAAATTAATTGAATCTCCACCAGATCTGAACCCCCCAACAAAAAAAAATGTTCAGGTATTTTCATTTTGGCAAATAATGCTCACTATTTGCAAATAGTGCATACTATATTCTGAGTAATTAAGGAAAAAGAGAAAAAGCTCCCACAGCCCCACAACCCCTTGCCATCTCCTGCTACCCAAATAATCTACTTGGCATTTCCATTGACCTCTGTGGGTGTAAGAAAAGGACAAAGGTAATTCTCACTCCCATCTGCCTCACTTGCATACCTTTAAAAATGGTGCCAGATATGAACAGTCCTGGAGAGGATACAAGGGTCGACAGCTTGAAGATTCCTGAAAGTGTTGGTAAAGACTGTTCCAGGCTGTAGGGGAGGATTGCTTAGTAGGGATGTGCAGAGGGACGCCATACGTTGCATTCGTGATTCGGATTCGTCGGGCAGCAGATATGTTGCATTCGGCCGTATGGCGCCCCGATGCGTTAATACGGCAATTTCTATTCGTGTCCCAGGTAAAATTAAAATTAACTACAACCCCCCACCCTCCTGATCCCCCCCAAGACTTACCAAAACTCCCTGGTGGTCCAGCGGGGAGTCCGGGAAACATCCCCTGCACTCTCCCATCCTCGGTGCCGGTTTCATCAAGGCGCCGATAGCCTTTGTCATCACTATGTCACAGGGGCCGACCGTTGGTACCTGTGACATAGTGAGGGCAAAGGTGATTGGTGCCATTTTGAGTACTGGCATCGGACGGCCGGCGTGCAGGAGTTCGCTGTTACGCTTGGGCTCCGGACAGGAGTCGTGAACACCACCCAGCGGGGTGGCTCCAGGTGGAGAGAGACAGGACTAGCTAGAAACAATGTCTGGTTCCAGGCTGGGTCAGGGCAGGCAGCAAGTAGCAGTGTCTGGGTTCAGGCTGGGTCAGGGCAGGCGGCAAGTAGCAGTGTCTGGGTTCAGGCTGGGTCAGGGCAGGCAGCAAGTAACAGTGTCTGGGTCCAGGCTGGGTCAGGGCAGGCGGCAAGTAGCAGTGTCTGGGTTCAGGCTGGGTCAGGGCAAGGCAGGTCAGAAGGCCCGTAGGCCACACACACACAGAAGGCCCGTAGGCCACACACCGTCAGCAGGGCAAGGCAGAGAAGGCCCGTAGGCCACACACACACACAGAAGGCCCGTAGGCCACACACACACAGAAGGCCCGTAGGCCACACACCGTAAGCAGGGCAAGGCAGGTCAAAAGGCCCGTAGGCCACACACACACAGAGAAGGCCCGTAGGCCACACACCGTAAGCAGGGCAAGGCAGGTCAGAAGGCCCGTAGGCCACACACACACAGAAGACCCGTAGGCCACACACACACAGAGAAGGCCCGTAGGCCACACACCGTAAGCAGGGCAAGGCAGGTCAGAAGGCCCGTAGGCCACACACACACAGAGAAGGCCCGTAGGCCACACAATCAAGGCAAGGAATAAGGCCTGAAGGCCGCGCAAGGCAAGGCAAGGCAAGGAATAAGGCCCGAAGGCCGCGCAAGGCAAGGCAAGGCAAGGCAAGGAATAAGGCCCGAAGGCCGCGCAAGGCAAGGCAAGGCAAGGAATAAGGCCTGAAGGCCGCGCAAGGCAAGGGAAGGTCCGGGGACCAAATGCAACACATGCAAGGAAGGCTAGAGCAGGGAGCCCAGGCGAGCTCGATGCCGAAGCACCGAGGGAACTGTCAGGCAGGGTTATAAGGGAAAGCCCAGACCATAGAGTGGACAGGGGAGATGGACTGGGCCTGTCAGGAGAGCCAGCACTAGAGGGACCCCTGGTGGTGAGGCGGTTGCACAGCAGCCACAGCCGTAACAGTACCCCCTCCTCAAGGCCTCCCCCTCCTCCTGGGTCCCATCCAAGCAGGGGGTACTCAACAACGAAGTCAGACCCCTCCTGGGGCGATGCGGCAGGTTCAACTCCTTCCCGAAACCGCAAGGCAGTCCATAACCCCTCCTGGAGTAATAAGGCAGACAAAACCCCAACCTGGAGCAGCAACATAGTCCATAACCCCCTCCTGGGACAAGGCGGCAGAGTTAGACCCCTCCTGGGGTAGCAGAGGCGGTGCAGATCTCCATAACCCCTCCTGGGGTGACAAGAGGAACATAAACCCCCCCTGAGGCAGCAAAATAGTCCGTAATCCATCCTGAGACGACAGCAGGACTGGTCCGGACCCCTCCAGGGTCGGCATCAGCAGGACCGGTTCGAGCCCCTCCGAGGACGGCAGCAGGACCGGTTCGGACCCCTCCGGGGATGACACAGCCAACACAGATTCTTCTCGGGGTAGTGCAGCAGGCTCGGACCTCTCTCGGGGCAGGGTAACAGGCTCGGACCCCTCTCGGGGCATTGTAGTAGGCTCGGACCCCTCTCGGGGCGATGAAGCAGGCTCGGACCCCTCTCGGGGCGATGAAGCAGGATCGGACTCCTCCCGAGGCGTTGAAGCAGGCTCGGACCCCACTCGGAGCGATGAAGCAGGCTCGGACCCCACTCGGGGCGATGAAGCAGACTTGGCCCCCTCACGGGGTGATGCAGCAGGCTTGGACCCCTCTTGGGGTGATGCAGCAGACTCGGACCCTTCTCGGGGTGAAGCAGGAGGCTTGGATCCTTCGCGGGGTGAAACAGCAGGCTTGGACCCCTCTTGGGGTGATGCAGCAGGCTCAGGTGGCAGAGCAGCAAGGTTAGAAGCAGTGCACATGGAAGAGACAGATTGTACTGCTGTGGGCTTGAATCCTGGAGCCAAAGTCTGAAGCTCCTGATTTTGTTTCTGGAGGAGCAGTTTAGAGAAGGCACAGGCAGTTCTAGGACGTCTAGGGAAGGTGCTCGTTAGTGTCTCAACAGCAGCTGTGGGAAGCAGAGCCCTGCTAGAGTTAATCAGCTCTCTCCGTTTTAGAGAAACCTGTTCCCGAGGATCTAGCACTGGTGTCACAGAAGCCTTCTTGGTCAGGTAAGTCCTGGGTTTTTCTTTCCACAAACTGTCAGCTAACATGTCTGTTTTAGTTGAGCCAGAAGCAGAATACCGGTTAGGAAAGCTGATTGTTTTTTCTAATGGAACAGCTGGTCCTAGAGCAGAACAACGGGGGCAGGGTTTGCCTGGTGGTAACAGACACGGAAGACAGGAGCATTTCCACCACCCTGGTTTTGGAGTTAGACAATTTAAACATTCCTGATAGACCGAGACGTTCTTCTTATGACAATTGCTGCAAACCCAGTGCTCTTGGTCTGAGAGTTGACATGCAAGACAGTTCTTGTAACTGAGATAGTTCAAAGTCTGGCAACAAGCACAGACATAAAAACTTGGAGGCTGAGGCATAATGTGAGTAGAGATAAAAGAAAAATTGGCTCACCGGTAGTACCAAGACCTATCTCTTCCCCTGGAAAATTGATGGCTTCGGCATACTGTTACGCTTGGGCTCCAGACAGGAGTCGTGAACACCACCCAGCGGGGTGGCTCCAGGTGGAGAGAGACAGGACTAGCTAGAAACAATGTCTGGTTCCAGGCTGGGTCAGGGCAGGCAGCAAGTAGCAGTGTCTGGGTTCAGGCTGGGTCAGGGCAGGCGGCAAGTAGCAGTGTCTGGGTTCAGGCTGGGTCAGGGCAGGCAGCAAGTAACAGTGTCTGGGTCCAGGCTGGGTCAGGGCAGGCGGCAAGTAGCAGTGTCTGGGTTCAGGCTGGGTCAGGGCAAGGCAGGTCAGAAGGCCCGTAGGCCACACACACACAGAAGGCCCGTAGGCCACACACCATCAGCAGGGCAAGGCAGAGAAGGCCCGTAGGCCACACACACACACAGAAGGCCCGTAGGCCACACACCGTAAGCAGGGCAAGGCAGAGAAGGCCCGTAGGCCACACACACACACAGAAGGCCCGTAGGCCACACACCGTAAGCAGGGCAAGGCAGGTCAGAAGGCCCGTAGGCCACACACACACAGAAGACCCGTAGGCCACACACACACAGAGAAGGCCCGAAGGCCACACACCGTAAGCAGGGCAAGGCAGGTCAGAAGGCCCGTAGGCCACACACACACAGAAGACCCGTAGGCCACACACACACAGAGAAGGCCCGTAGGCCACACACCGTAAGCAGGGCAAGGCAGGTCAGAAGGCCCGTAGGCCACACACACACAGAGAAGGCCCGTAGGCCACACAAGGCAAGGCAAGACAAGGCAAGGAATAAGGCCCGAAGGCCGCGCAAGGCAAGGCAAGGAATAAGGCCTGAAGGCCGCGCAAGGCAAGGCAAGGCAAGGCAAGGCAAGGAATAAGGCCCGAAGGCCGCGCAAGGCAAGGCAAGGAATAAGGCCCGAAGGCCGCGCAAGGCAAGGCAAGGAATAAGGCCCGAAGGCCGCGCAAGGCAAGGGAAGGTCCGGGGACCAAATGCAACGCATGCAAGGAAGGCTAGAGCAGGGAGCCCAGGCGAGCTCGATGCCGAAGCACCGAGGGAACTGTCAGGCAGGGTTATAAGGGAAAGCCCAGACCATAGAGTGGACAGGGGAGATGGACTGGGCCTTTCAGGAGAGCCAGCACTAGAGGGACCCCTGGTGGTGAGGCGGTTGCACAGCAGCCACAGCCGTAACATTCGCTTCCGGACCCCCACTGGACTTTTGGCAAGTCTTGTGGGGGTCAGGAGGCCCCCCCAAGCTGGCCAAAAGTCCATGAGGGTCCAATGGGGGTCCCGGAGCAACCTCCTGCACTCCGGCCGTCTGATGCCAGTACTCAAAATGGTGCTGATAGCCTTTGCCCATATTATGTCACAGGGGCTACCGGTGCCATTGGTCAGCCCCTGACACATGGTAGGAGCACAAGATGGCGCTGATGGCCATGTGACAGGAGCTGACCAATGGCACCGGTAGCCCCTATGACAAAGGTTATCGGCGCCATGATGAAACCGGCACCGAGGGTGTGAGTGCAGGGGATGGCTCCTGGACCCCCCCGCTGGACCACCAGGGAGTTTTGGTAAGTCTTGGGGGGGTTCAGGAGGTGGGGGGTTTGTTTAAATTTTTATTTAGGTGGCCGTATAATTCGGCAAAGATTAGTGTATTCGTGGGGAATCGCGTTACGTTTCGCTTCCCCACTAATACTACAAATAGTGCAATATATGTTGCGGATCGCCAATACGGTGAAAACGAATACACATCCCTATTGCTTAGTGTGAAGGTTACAAGATGAAGGTCTGAAAGAGGAAGAACTGAGCTGGAGACATCTGAGCGACTGTAGTTGGAGTATAAGAACTAGGTCAAGACAGTGGCTATGCTTGTGAGTAAGGCAGTGTTGGAGATCAAATGATGAGTTTAAGGAAATGGTTATGAGACATAAGAGTTAGAGGGCTCATCAACATAAAGGTTAAATAATAAGGGAAGAGGAATTTGGGTCAACAAAAATGGAAAGCCAGGAAGCAAAGTTAATGAGAAAGAAGGAGGGAGATTTATCAGGGGGTTGATGAATGATAGCTACCCAGAGAGGTAATGGGCTGAATAGACGAATGGAGTGAACTTCAAAGGAAGAAAAAGAGTGGGATTGATGTGGGCGAGCAGAAGTCCAACGCCACCACTGCAGCCTACAGTGAGAAGTTATGGGAGAAAAGATAATCTCCATGACAGAAAGCAGCAAACGAGGCACGGTCCTCAGGGAAAAGCCAAGTCTCAGTCAAGGCAAAGAGATGAAGAATATGAGAGAAAAAGAGGTCATGAATGTAGGCAAGCTCGAAAGAAAAAGAGTCTGTATTCTATTGGAAACATTGATAGGAAGAGAAGAGGGAAGGAGAAGGGGAATAAGACTGGAGAGGTAATGTTTGATATGCACTGATGGGGTTAAAGTTGCCTTGGAGGGTCAGGATTTGGAGGAAGAGGAGAACATGTAACAGAAAGGAAGAAGTCTGATGATAATGACAAAGATGAGAGGCTGTCAGGGAGAATGGAGATGGCTGGATGAGAGGAAGAAAACTTAAAATTTCAGGAGCAGTGGACAGTGCAAATGATAGAATGGTAAGTGAGATAAAGAATAAAGAGAATAAGTAATGAGTAACGGTTTGCAGCAGAAAATAAGACTGGGGAGGATTTGCATCAGGAAGAAAAATGAATTGAAGCCATAGGAAATAAAGACAGGTCTTCAACCTCCCCAGTACCTGGCTGACTGCTCAAGGAATGTGGGGAGGAAGAAAGTCAGGCCTGAGGAGGATTGTGGTGACTTCCAGAGATGACCACCGAGGCAGCTGGGAGAAGTAGCCCCTGTGACATAATATTGGCAAAGGCTATCAGCACCATTTTGAGTACTGGCATCAGACAGCCGGAGTGCAGGAGGTCGCTCCAGGACCCCCATTGGACCCTCAGGGACTTTTGGCCAGCTTGGGGGGCCTCCTGACCCCCACAAGACTTGCCAAAAGTCCAGCGGGGGTCCGGGAGCGACCTCCTGCACGCCGGCCGGCTGATGCCAGTACTCAAAATGGCGCCAACCGCCTTTGCCCACACTATGTCACAGGTACCGATGGTCGGCCCCTCATACCGAGGGTATGAGTGCAGGGGATGGCTCCTGGACCCCCCCGCTGGACCACCAGGGAGTTTTGGTAAGTCTTGGGGGGGTTCAGGAGGGTGGGGGGTTTGTTTAAATTTTTATTTATGTGGCAGTAGCCACAGAGGCATTCACGGAGCGGGATGCCAGTGGCCAGTAGTTGGTGTTCCACCTTCACGGAGCGGAAGGATGGAGGGCTGCTATCTCCAAAAACAAAAAAAACAAAAAAAAAACAAACCAAAAAATAAAAACAGGGGTGGGTAAGAGTATGGGGCAAGGGTGTGGCCTGCTTGTTACAACGGTTGCTACCCCTAATTGAGCTGGATGTTCACTTGGATGCAGATACGGCGCTGCTCTCTAAATTGGTGGTGGGGTGGAGGGGAATTAGGGCTGGAGGGTACTGGAAGCCAATAGTAACAGGTGGGAGAGAGAAAAAGGGAAAAAAATGGATAAAGTGTGTAGCTTGCTGGGCAGACTAGATGGGCCATTTGGTCTTCTTCTGCCGTCATTTCTATGTTTCTATGTTTCTATGAGGTGCAAGCCCCCCATCTGTGCATGAGCTTATCCAACATGGTTAACGTAGAGGAATTAGAAGCAATCTTTCTGTATATGGTCAAGTAATGTCTTCCTTACTTAAATTATATCCCCCTGAGGTAAACAAGTTTAATCCTGAAGGAACTGATTCCCAAAGTAAATCAGGCAATAAAATGCAGGAGAAAGCAAGGACAATTAATGGAGAGAGAGCTGGAAAACTAGTTAATGAAAAAAATATGAAAAGAACTAACGTGTATCACCCCTTACCTCAGACTCTCCTGACATAGCGTCCTGTAGCATGCATCATCCTAGGGCCTGGTTGAGACCACCTGTACTTGCTGTAGCTCTTTTATAGACCAAGCGGCCAGCATTTCCTGTGAGTGCTGGCTGATGATGTCATCTCAGCGGTGGTTTATAGGGAAGCTCAGTTCCACCATCCAGTGCATCAGCAACAGGGTTTTCTGCTCTGCAGTGTGTGTTGCTTGCCCCTGCCTTGCTGTGGTCCAGTCTGCCTGGTCCTGTCCTGCCTTTCTGTTCCAGCCTGTCCCTGCTTTGCCCAGCCTTACCTCTCTCCTGCCTTGTTTCTGCCTTGCCTTGCTTCTCCATGTCTCATTCCAGGCCTGCCTTGCTCTTTCTTGGACTGACTTCTTGAGCCTTAGTCTTAGCCTGGACCTTGATTGCGCCTGCCTGCCTGCTACCTGCCCTGACCACAGCCTGGACCATGACTGTGCCTGCCTGCTGTCTGCCCTGAGCACAGCATGACCTTGACCGTGCCTGCCTGCTCTGACCACAGCCTGGACTTTGGCTTCTGTCTGCTATTGATGCGACCCATGCCTATGTCCTGCTGGCTTCAGAATCCAAGGCCTCAACCTGTGGGGGAAGCCTTGCCCTTGTCCTAGCATTATCAGATCTGCCTGCTGTTAGTGGGGGCTTATCTGGTTTACCAGCTGGGCAGTGCCAACTTCACCATAGCCCAAAGGACTCACATTGCAAAACATAAAGGAAATGAAGAGAGAGAGAGAATTTGACCATCATGCTGGAGACTCATATTTGCAGATGCTACCATGGCAGAGGTGGGCTTAGGTTTAGTTGTAATTGGTGAGTCTTGGTATATAAAAACCCAGAATTGGGATGGGAACATCCTGCTCTATAATCACGTCACTTCAGAAGAGATGGAATAGTAAAAAAGGAGAGGGGTGAAGTACCTTTTTTCTTTTAGGAACATAATAGTAGCCTCTGAAATAAAGGCAGAGCTGGAAAACCTGAAATACTGTTGTTTTCCCTAGAAAACCCTGAAAATTGCTACTACAAGTAAAGTGAGTTGGATTTCAGCAAACCTTTTGATACTGCACCACATAGGAGGCCTCAAATAAACTGAACAGTGCAGAGATGGGCTTTAAAGTAATGACTGGATTACAGCCTGGTCAAGTGATAAGGAAGAGAGGGTAATTTTTAATAGAGTTCACTGTTAGGAACAAAGGGTTTTCTTGATGAGGTAAGAGAAAATCAATAGGGGGTGGTAGACATTGCCTCTCTAAACCTCAATAAGTCTTTTTGATACTGTTCTGAGTAGAAGAATGTAAGCAAGCAGGACTATATGGGAGTAAGATCGAAAGTTGTAAATTGGGTGGAGTCTGGCTGAGCAGACAGTGGTGATCAATGGAGTCCAATCTGGTAAAGGTTAAATTAACCAGTGGAGCATCTCAGGGTTCACATACTAGGACCAGTTCTTTTCAATATCTTAATTATCAGGCTTGCAAGGAGCTGAAGGGAAAATATGCTGTTTGTAGACTACACATTAATCTGTAACAGATTCTATCCATGCTCCCTCCATGCAGGTTGCCCCAACATTCTTGGAAGCTAATACACTTCTACCACATTTGTTTAGGGTTGTAACCACCACTCTTTATATGTAACCTTTCATCTGGGGAGTTCAGTTTCCCGAGGACACACAAACTGTGGCTGCTCTGGCTAGCACTTCTCCCCTCCCTCATTGCCCCAAGGAGTACATATTTCTGTATAGGAAAGCTTAAGCTTATCGCCCCATAAGGGGCGATAAGCTTAAGCTTTCCTATACAGAGCCATTCTAGCTCCTTCTTCCTTGGTAACTATAATGTTGTTCCTGGGACAAACAGGCAGGATAAGGTACTGGGTGTTCAAAATAAAAGTTTACTGATTCGTTAAAGTTAAACCAAAGTCCAATGTATCCAAATGGTGAGATTGCAGTTGTCTGATTTACATATGTTCATCTTCCTCTGGGTTAATCTTTCTCTCAGGTTCCTGGGGTTGAGTTTATCACTTATGCTTTTAAGTGCATAAGCTGTCCCAGGGGCCAGGGAAACCTTACTTGTGGGGTAATCACCTTAGAATTTGGAAAATCCTGCCTGAGTCCAAATGTTAAATCGCGGTCTCCCAACCTGTGGCCTGGTCCCTTTGGATGGAGATCCTGTGGAGGGTCTCCATGATCTTTATCCTTCTTCCTGAATTTCAGTGGTCTGTGAATTCTTGGAAGGAAACGTCTGTGGGGCATGGGACACTTACTGTCACAGCCCTGTTTCCCAGTGAAGAGGGGTGGATCCAAAATACCTCCCCACAAACAAAATGGGAATACTTTCTATTTTTCCAAAAATCACTCTGTGGCTGATGTTATGCTGTCACTGGTGTTTGCGTCTTCTAGGAAGTAGAAAAAGGCTCACAGGTCTTCAGTCCTTGTCCTTTGCGTCCAGGGAGTGGCCTTCTCCACAAGGGTTTAAGGTTGAAACAACAGTTCCAGCCTCAAGTTCTACCTATCAAACATCTCGTGCTGGGGAATGATGTCACTAGTGCTTGCCTCCTCGAGAGAGTAGAGGAATGGCTCAGAGGTCTTCAGTCCCTGGTCCAAGGATTGGGTATGTCCATCTCCATGGGAGCTAAGGGTTTCCCCAGAATGAAAATCCAAAAGGATCTGGCAAAATTCTCAGCTGCGTTATGGACTTTTTGCATGCAAAAAGCACCATAACACAGGGTGCAATGTTAATTTTGAAAAGGGGTGGAGTTTGGGGCAGGATTTCTGGCCAAGTGGGCTGGCTTCCAAGTTGCAAAGCCATATTGCACAGTTTTAATGCAGCTAATAACTACACCTTTTTCATTTGTTTAAGCTGTGCAATATGACTTTATCACACTGTGCGATGTTTTTGCACATTGCATTGTTAGTGTTTTTAACTACTGAGAGAGAGAGAGAGAGAGGGTGAGGTTTAGGTAGTAATATGGGGGTTAGGGTCCACTTTGACATTCAGAGTGAGATGTATGAACAGAACAGTGCACTCTTGTGAAGATTTGATGTCCTTTGGAGAGAGGAAACTCACCCAAAGATGGGATTTATACAATGTTCTCTCAACCTAGCTTGATGGACTCTCTACCCTAATTTCTCATTTTAAATATTGAGGTTACATTAGTCACTCTCCAGTCTTCAGGTACAATGGATGATTTTAATGATAGGTTACAAATTTTTAATAATAGATCTGAAATTTCATTTTTTAGTTCCTTCAGAAACCTGGAGTATATACCATCTGGTCCAGGTGATTTACAACTCTTCACTTTGTCAATCAGGCCTACCACATCTTCTAGGTTTACCGTGATTTGGTTCAGTCCATCTGAATCATTACCCATGAAAACCTTCTCTGGAATGGGTATCTCCCCAACAGCCTGTTCAGTAAACACTGAAGCAAAGAATAATTTAACCTTTCCACGATGACCTTATCTTATCTAAGTGCCCCTTTACCCCCTCGATCATCTAATGGTCCAACTGACTCCCTCACAGGCTTTCTGCTTCAGATATATTTTTAAACATTTTTACTGTGAGTGTTTGCCTCTATGGTCAACTTTTTTTCAAATGTTCTCTTAGCTTGTCTTATCAATGTCTTACATTTAACTTGCCAATTTTTATGCTTTATCCTATTCTGTTGGATACTTCTTCCAATTTTTGAATGAAGATATTTTGGCTAAAATAGCCTCTTTCTCCTTACCTTTTAACCATGCTGGTAATCGTTTTGCCTTCCTTCCACTTTTCTTAATGCATAGAATACATTTAGACTATGCTTCTAGGATGGCATTTTTTAACAATGCCCATGACTCTTGCACACTTTTTACCTTTGTAGCTGTTCCTTTCAGTTTTTTCTACTTTCTCATTTTATCAAAGTTTCCCTTTTGAAAGTTTAGCACTAGAGCTGCAGATTTGCTTACTGTCCCCCTTCTAGTCATTAATTCAAATTTGATCCTATTATGATCACTGTTGCCAACAGGCCCCATCACCATTAGCTCTCTCACTAAATCCTGTGCTCCACTAAGAATTAGATCTAAAATCGCTCTCTCTCTCATCAGATCCTGAACCAATTGCTCCATAAAAATGTAATTTATTCCATCCAGGAACTTTATTTCTTTAGCATGTCCCGATGTTACATTTACCCAGTCAATATTGGTGTAATTGAAATCTCCCATTATAACTGCACTACCAATTTGGTTACTTCCCTAATTTTTCTTAGCATTTCACTGTCCATCTTACCATCTTGGCCAAGTGGATGGTAGTATATGCCTATCACTATACTTTTCCCCAACACACAAGGGATTTCTACCCATAAAGATTCAATTGTGCATTTAGTCTCATGCAGGATCTTTATCCTGTTGGACTCTAAGCCATCCTGGACATAAAGTGCCACCCTGCCTCCCAGATGCTCTTCTCTGTCATTGTGATATAATTTATACTCCGGAATAGCACTGTCCCATTGGTTGTCCTCCTTCCATCATGTCTCTGAGATGCTAATTAAGTCTGTCATCATTCACTGCTATACATTTTAAATCTCCCATCTTACTTGTTAGACTTCTGGCATTAGCATATAGACATTTCAAAGTGTTTTTTTGGGTTGTATTTTCATTCTGCTTTTTAATTGATAGGGATAAATTTGAATTTTTTAGCTCAGGTGAGTTTTTAATTGCAGGCACTTGGGCTATTTTTCTTATTATTAGAATTTGACTGTTGGGATGCCCTAATTCATTTGCATCATTAGTATCCTTTGAAGATACCTCCCTCCGAACCATGTGCTGCTGAGTGACTGTCGGCTTTCCCCTTTGTTCTAGTTTAAAAGCTGCTCTGTCTCCTTTTTAAAAGTTTGTGCCAGCAGTCTGATTCCACCCCAAATAAGGTGGAGCCAGTCCCTTCGGAAAAGACTCCCCCTTCCCCAAAAGGCTCCCCAGTTCCTTACAAAATTGAATCCCTCTTCCTTGCACTATCATCTCATCCATGCATTGAGACTCCAGAGTTCTGCCTGACTCTGGGGACCTGCGCATGGAACAGGGATCATTTCAGAGAATGCTAACCTGGTGGTTCTGCTTATTAGCTGCCTTACTGACTGACTTTTTGAAAATAAAAACACTGTCTTCTGTTTATTAGCTGCCTAACTATTAAAAGCACAAACACACTAAATAATACACCCCAATAATTTAAAACAATTTTCCCAAGCAAAACTTACTGATTCCTTTCATCCATCAGCAAGGTAATCCTCTCCTCTCAGTAAACAGATGTAGTGAATTCGGATTTTCAGAAGGTGTTTGCAAAGTCCCTCATGAGAGGCTTCTAAGAAAACTAAAAATCATGGAATAGAAGGTGATATCCTTTCATGGACTACAAACTGATTAAAAGACAGGAAACAGAGACTAGGATTACATGGTCAAATTCCTCAGTGGAAAAAGCTAAACAGTGGAATACCTCAGGGATCTGTACTTAGTGCTTTTTATTTTTAATATATTTATAAATGAACAGGAAAGAGATACAACAAGTGAGGTGAACTAATTTGCAGTTGATACAAATAAGAACATAAGAACAATTGGATTGTGATAAATTGCAGGAGGACCTTGCAAGACTGGAAGATTGGGCATCTAAGTAGCAGAGAGCATTTAATGTAGACCCATAAGAACATAAGAACATGCAATACTGGGTCAGACCAAGGGTCCATCAAGCCCAGCATCCTGTTTCCAACAGGGACCAATCCAGGCCATAAAAACCTGGCAAGTACCCAAAAACTAATTATATTCCATGTTACAGTTGCTAGTAAGAGCAGTGGCTATTTTCTAAGTCAACTTAATTAATGGCAGGTAATGGACTTCTCCTCCAAGAGCTTATCCAATCCTTTTTTAATCACAGCTATACTAACTGTACTAACCACATCCTCTGGCAACAAATTCCAGAGTTTAATTGTGCATTGAGTGAAAAAGAACTTTCTCCGATTAGTTTTAAATGTGCAACCCGCTAACTTCATGGAGTGCCCCCTAGTCTTTCTACTATCTGAAAGAGTAAATAACTGATTCACATCTACCCGTTCTAGACCTCTCAAGATTTTAAACACCTCTATCATATCCCCCCTCAGCCGTCTCTTCTCCAAACTGAAAAGTCCTAACCTCTTTAGTCTTTCCTCATAGGGGAGTTGTTCCATTCCCTTTATCATTTTGGTAGCCCTTCTCTGTACCTTCTCCATCGCAATTATATCTTTTTTGAGATGCGGCGACCAGAATTGTACACAGTATTCAAGGTGCGGTCTCACCATGGAGCAATACAGAGGCATTATGACAGTTTCCATTTTATTCACCATTCCCTTTCTAATAATTCCCAACATTCTGTTTGCTTTTTTGACTGCCGCAGCACACTGAACCGATGATTTGAATGTCTTATCCACTATGACACCTAGATCTCTTTCTTGGGTAGTAGCATGGGTGTAGCTTGCTTATTGTGGCAGTTACTATCTCTAACTAAGCTAGATATTCACTTAGATGCAATTCCAACACTGCTCTCTGCATTATGGCGGGGGTGGAAGGGATACAGGACCAAAAGGTTACTAAGGGCCAAGAGTAACAGATAAGTATGAGAAAGGAGAAACAAATAGTGTGAAGGCTTGCTGGGCAGAATGGAAGGGCCGTTTGGTCTTCTTCTGCCTTCATTTCTATGTTTCTATGTTTCTATAGCACCTAATATGGAACCCAACATTGTGTAATTATAGCATGGTTTATTTTTCCCTATATGCATCACCAAGCACTTATCCACATTAAATTTCATCTGCCAGTTTGATGCCCAATTTTCCATTCTCACAAGGTCTTCCTGCAATTTATCACAATCTGCTAGTGATTTAACTACTCTGAACAATTTTGTATCATCTGCAAATTTGATTATCTCACTCGTCATATTTCTTTCCAGATCATTTATAAATATATTGAAAAGTAAGGGTCCTAATACAGATCCCTGAGACACTCCACTGCCCACTCCCTTCCACTGAGAAAATTGTCCATTTAATCCTACTCTCTGTTTCCTGTCTTTTAGCCAGTTTGCAATCCACGAAAGGACATCACCACCTATCCCATGACTTTTTACTTTTCCTAGAAGCCTCTCAAGAGGAACTTTGCCAAACACCTTCTGAAAATCCAAAATACACTACATCTACCGGTTCACCTTTATCCACATGTTTAACTCCTTCAAAAAAGTGAAGCAGATTTGTGAGGCAAGACTTGCCTTGGGTAAAGCCATGCTGACTTTGTTCCATTAAACCATGTCTTTCTATATGTTCTGTGATTTTGATGTTTAGAACACTTTACACTGTTTTTCCTGGTACTGAAGTCAGGCTAACTGGTCTGTAGTTTCCCGGATTGCCCCTGGAGCCCTTTTTAAATATTGGGGTTACATTTGCTATCCTCCAGTCTTCAGGTACAATGGATGATTTTAATGATAGGTTACAAATTTTTACTAATAGGTCTGACATTTCATTTTTTAGTTCCTTCAGAACTCTGAGGTGTATACATCCGGTCCTGGTGATTTACTACTCTTGTCAATCAGGTCTACCACATCTTCTAGGTTCACCATGATTTGGTTCAGTCCATCTGAATCTTTACCCATGAAAACCTTCTCCAGTGCGAGTACTGGAGTTTTTTCACAAGGTGATGCATATATTGAAAAATAACCCATGCTGTAGTTACACAATGTTATGTTTCTTATTAGGAGCTCCCACCCAAGAAAAAGATCTGGGCATCATAGTGAATAATACATTGAAGTCGTCAGCTCAGTGTGCTGCAGCAGTCAAAAAAGCAAACAATGTTAGGAATTATTAGGAAGAGAATGGTGAATAAAACAGAAAATGTGATAATGCCTCTTTATTGTTCCATGATGAGACCACACCTTTAGTAATGCATACAATTCTTGCCACCACATCTAAAAAAAGATATAGTTGTATTGGAGAAGGTACAGAGAAGAGTCACCGAAATGATAAAGGGGATGGAACAGATCCCCTATGAGGAAAGGCTAAAGAGGTTAGGGCTGTTTAGCTTGGAGAAGAGATGGATGAAGGGGAATATGATAGAGGTCTATAAAATCATGAGAGGTCTAGAACGGGTAAATGTGAATCACTATTTACTCTTTCAGCTATTAGAAGAACTAGGGAGCACTCCATGAAGTTAACAAGTAGCACATTCAAAATAAATAAAAATAATTATTTTTTACTCAACACGTAATTAAGCTCTGGAATTTGTTGCCAGAGGATGTGGTTAGTACAGTTAGTGTGGCTGAGTTAAAAAAGGTTTGTATAAGTTACTGGAGAAGTCCATTAATTGCAATTAATCAAGTTGACTTGGGGAATAGCCACTACTATTGCTGGCATTAGTAGCATGGGATCTACTTAATATTTGGGTACTTGCCAGATACTTGTAACCTGGATTGACCAATTTTGGAAACAAGATGCTGGGTTTGATAGACCTTCAGACTGACCCAGTATGGCAATTTCTTATGTTCCTATGTTCTTATTTTCTTAAGAATCACACTGATACAAGCAAAATATGAATACTGCATGGACAGATTAAGTTATGCATGTAAATTCCATTTTATGTGCATAAAACTTCATTGTGGTTCTGTAAAAATTGTACATGCTTGAAGACAAATTGAACAGGTGCACATCATTACTTTATCCTTTTAAATCCTCTGACTTGATTTTCTTTGACTACCTATCTTCAAACCTCATTGTACTATGTTGTTTTCTAAAGCACCTTGGATGAAGGCATAAGCAAAGTACCGAGAGAAAGAAAGAAATACATTAACCCAATTGCTTTGTACAGGCAACAGAGCACCAAACTGTACAGAAGGATACAATTTTAACAGAGCATCTAACTTGAAAGGTGCTTGCATAATCTTCATCCCACACATTCCCAGCTGATTTTTCAATACAAGGTACCTACATACATTGGGGTACATTTTAAAAGAAGCACACACAGCCTACATATGCGTGCGCTACCCGGCGCACGCACATGTACACCCGATTTTATTACTTGCGCGCGCAGGCGCACGTAAGTTATAAAATCAGGGGTTGGCACACGCAAGGGCGTGCACAATTGTGCACCTTGCGCACGCCGAGCCACACTGCCTTCCCTCGTTCCCTCCCAGGCCACTCTGAAATTGGAGTGGCCTGGAATGGAACTTCCCTTCCTCCTAACCTGACCTTCCCACCCCTTCCCCTAACCTTTCTCCCCCTAACCCTACTCTAACCCCCACCCTGTCCTTTGTCTTACCTTCTGAGCCTGCCTCTGTAGGAGGCCTCTGGCCCTGCCCCCAGACCGCCCAACCCCACCCCTGGACTGCCCCTTTTGTAAAACCCCAGGACTTACACGCATCCCGGGGCTTTATGTGCATTGCCGGGCCTTTTTAAAATAGGCCTGGCGCACGTAAATCCCTCATGATGAGGGTTACATCTTCTGGATTTACGCGTGTAACCCTTTTAAAATCCAGCCCACTGCGTTTGAGGACTGCCCTAAAGTAATGCCCAGACTGAAGTGACATTGAATGATGGAATATAGTACATGCATTAATACTATGCGTACTACTCATATACATTTTTGAAACAAAGAGTTTCTAAGGATGGACCCCAAATGCCCTGATCAGAATGGCTAGATTACTTTGGTTTGCACTATGGGGGCATGTATCTTCTTTTCAAGACCCCAGTCTTTGAATTTGGTAGGCTTCACTATCTTGTAACATCTCTTCTCTTCCCCCTACATTTGTTATTGGAACATTTTCAATTCATGGTTTGAATATTTCCTACATTTGCTTATTTCAGGCCTTTTTTCTCTATATAATTGATTTTTCCTTACATTTACTAACTGATATTATTATTGAAATGAATAATACAAAAAAGTAAGAATGCCTCATTTTAAGGTGACTAAATGTACATGCATAGTGAATGTACTTATGCACTTTTAGGAGTCTGAAAATCCAGGTACATGGATGTAGCCCACCTACCAGCAAAATTCCTTATGCTGCAGAAATAGATCCTGACTAAGACTTGCAAAATGTATCCCAGAGTCAGCAAGGTGAAATAAAACTTGTATCACTGAAGGAGAAGAATCCTCAGTCCTATGTACGATACAGATCAAACTGAAATGGTGCACCTTCCTTGATGGAAGCAGAACAGGCAAGTTAAATTTAAACTCTATTCAATGTATAAAGTTAAACTCTATTCAATGTATACCTGCTACCTCTTTGTCAACTATTAACAAAATTAAAACTGAAACACTTCCTCTTCGCCGACGACGTACAGATTGTGATCCCTATAAAAGAATCTATCAAGATAACAATGGAATACTGGGATAGTTGCCTATTAGAAATCAAACACCTCCTTAACAGCCTTAACCTAATCCTTAATGCATCGAAAACGGAATATCTCCTTATAGCACCTGAAAACAACAACACACTTTCAAAGCCTCCAACCATTCTACAAACAACACATGTAAGAGATCTAGGAGCCATCTTAGACAACCGTCTTAGCCTCAAACCATTCATTAACAAAACTACCAAAGACTGCTTCCACAAATTACATATTCTGAAAAGAATAAAGCCACTTTTCCACGCGCATGACTTTAGATCAATCCTACAAGCAATAATCTTCTCCAAACTAGATTATTGCAATTCTTTACTACTAGGCCTCCCAGCTTCCTACACCAAACCTCTACAAATGGTACAGAACACTGCAGCCAGAATCCTCACAAACTCCAGGAAAATTGACCACATCTCCCCCATCCTCAAAGACCTTCATTGGTTACCGATCCACTTCAGAATTATGTACAAAACCATCATGATTATCTACAAAAACATCCATCAACACACTCAACTCGACCTACAAATCCCTTTTAAAAAACACACATCTGCCAGACCCATCAGGGAACACTACAAAGAATCACTACAGGTTCCACATGCCAAAACCTACCAACACAAATCCTACAGTTCAAGAGTTCTCTCATCTGCAGGTCCAATCCTTTGGAACTCCATCCCCCCGGACTTAAGACAAGAATCATGTGCTCTAACTTTTAGGAAAAGACTAAAAACTTGGCTTTTTAAAAAAGCATTCCCAGAACTGGATTAAATTCTCCACCCATCAGCATAAACACAAAAGTTAGTGAACTGTAACAAAAACCCACTAACTTCACACGCAGTAACAACAACATATTATTATACTTCACAACAATTCATATTTGGTCAATCTTTCCTTCCCATCTATATTTTATAATTTTATACATATTTATTAATTGATACAGTTGGCTAAAATGTTAATATTCTTTCTTTAATTTCCTCCCCTTTCAGTTCCTAGTTATTTTTCCTTGTTTTTTGTAACTTTCTCACATCCTAAATATTGTTATAATGTTTTTATTTGTTAAGTTTCTTATTATATTTGATGTCGAATTGGGAAATGTTTCTACCATGTTACTCTCTGCAGTTATTCACATTGTTAATTGTAAACCGGGTTGATGTGATTCATATCATGAAACTCGGTATAATAAAAAATAATAAATAAATAAATAAATAAATAAATAAATAAATGCAGAGTGTGCAAGGTGAAAGAAAACGTGTCACTGAAGGAGAAGAATCCTCAGTCCTATGTATGATACAGATCAAATTGAAATGGTGCACCTTCCTTGATGGATGCAGAACAGGCAAGTTAAATGCAGAGTGTGCAAGGTGAAAGAAAACGTATCACTGAAGGAGAGGAATCCTCAGTCCTATGTACGATACAGATCAAACTGAAATGGTGCACCTTCCTTGATGGATGCAGAACAGGCAAGTTAAATGCAGAGTGTGCAAGATGAAATAAAACTTGTATCACTGAAGGAGAGGAATCCTCAGTCCTATGTACGATACAGATCAAATTTTTATTTATTTATTTAGCGTTTTTCTATACCGGCATTCATGATTAGAAACCACATCATGCTGGTTTACATAAAACAAGGGGTGAGAACAAGAAACGAAAAACAAGTGCAAGGAGAACAAAAGTTACATTACAACAGGGTCTTAAAACTGGGAAGAGAAATTAGAATAAGAGAGACGAACGGAAGAGATTAAAATATTTACATTATTTACATTATGATATGAAATCTGTTGTATAGTTTGCTGTCTCTTGTAAAATTACTATCAATTAGATCGGGTCTGGGAAGGCTTGTTTAAATAGCCAAGTCTTAAGCCTTTTTCTAAAAGACGGTAGGCATGGTTCTTGTCTCAGCTCCGGAGGGATAGAGTTCCATAATGAAGGGCCGGCTGTGGAAAAGGCTCGGTCTCTGAAAGTTAGGTAGTGAGTGGTTTTGGTTTGGGGGACATGGAGTGATCCTTTGTAGGCTTCTCTGATGGGCCTGGTGGAAGTGTGTTGTCTGAGAGGAATTTGTAAATCGAGCGTTGTTTGGTGATGTATGGCCTTGTGGATAATAGTGATGGATTTGTGGATGATTCTGAAGTGTATAGGCAACCAGTGCAGGTTCTTGAGAATGGGTGAGATGTGATCTCTTCTCCTGGTGTTGGTCAGAATTCTCGCAGCTGTGTTCTGGAGCATCTGAAGGGGTTTGATGGAAGCAGAAGGAAGACCAAGTAAGATAGAGTTGCAGTAGTCTATCTTAGAAAAGATAACTGCTTGAAGTACCGTTCTGAAGTCTCTAACGTGCAGGAGCGGTTTGATTCTTTTAAGTACTTGGAGTTTGTAGAATCCATCTTTAGTAGTTTGTTTGATGAACGATTTTAAGTTGAGATGGTTGTCGATAATTATTCCTAAGTCCCTTGTTTGGGTGGTAGGTGGGTTGGTAGTGTCAGGTGAGATGATCAGAAGTTCCGTCTTAGCCGAATTTAATATCAAGTTTAAATTCGATAAGAGGAGATTGATTTCTTTTAGACAGAGTTCCCAGAATTCAAGAGTTTTGGCAATGGTTTCATTGATAGGGATCAGGATCTGCACGTCGTCCGCGTATAGGAAGTGGATTAGTTTCAGGCGGGTTAGTAGTTGACAGAGCGGAAGGAGGTAAATATTAAAGAGTGTGGGTGAGAGGGAGGAGCCCTGAGGAACTCCTAAAGATGAGGAATGTCGGGAAGATTCCTTGTTGTGGATCTTTACCTTATATCCTCTGTTGCTGAGGAATGAGTTGAACCATGATAGGGCAGTTCCTGATATTCCTATGTTCGACAGTTGGTTGAGGAGGGTCGAATGGTTGACAGTATCAAACGCAGCCGAAAGGTCTAGAAGGATGAGTAAGAAGGATTGGCCTTTGTCTAGTCCCATGATGATGTTGTCAGTCAGGGATATGAGTAGAGTTTCCGTGCTTGATGCTTTACGGAATCCATATTGAGAGGGGTAAAGTATTTTGTGGTCTTCAATGTAGTTGGAGAGTTGAGTATTGACCAGCTTTTCCATTATCTTGGCAATAAAAGGAAGGTTTGAAATTGGGCGAAAGTTGTTGGGGTCTTTATGGTCAAGATTGGGTTTCTTTAAGAGTGGTTTTAGAGAAGCTAGTTTAAGTTCTTCTGGGAAAATTCCCTGGGATAATGAGCAGTTTATGATATCTGCCAGGGTTTTGGAGATTGTTTCCGGTATAAGAAGGAGGAGCTTTGTAGGTAAGTGATCGAAGGGGTGGGAGGAGGGTTTCATTTTCTTAAGTAACAGAAGGATGTCAGAGGCTGTGATGGGTTCGAAAGATTCCAAGGAGGTTCCTTTGTTTAGTATCTGTAGGTCAGCGGTGATAGGATTGTTATTAGGGGTCAATCGCTTTAGTAGGTTAGATATTTTATCTTGGAAGAAAGTAGCTAATTCCTCGGCTTTGGATTGAGCTAGGTCTATGGGTATATCTGGAGTGTTGATGTGAGTCAGGTTGGATACGTAAGCGAAAAGAGCTTTTGCATCAAATACAAGGTCATGTATTTTGCTCGCATAGTAATCCCTTTTTGATTTTAGTGTGGAGTTCTTGTAGTGATGTAAAGCGAGTTTGTAAGCAGCTAAGGTGCTGGGGCTTGGGGCCTTGCGCCATTTGTTTTCTTTGTGTCTAAGGCTCTGCTTAAGCGTATGGAGGTTGTTTGAGAACCATGGTTGTCTTTTTGTTGAGTTTGTGTTTAGTTTTTTTGCTGAAAGAGGACATAGTTTGTTTGCTACTGTCTCGGTGATGTTGTTCCAGGATAGGATGGCTGAGTTAGGGTCAGAGAGGTTAAGATGGGGAAGCTCTGAGGTGAGCTGGTTGTTGAGGTCGTTAGAAGAACAGGATTTTCTGTAGAGAAATGAGGATTTCGGTGGGGGATTTTTTCTGAATTGTGTCAGGGAGAAAGTAGCGGTGATTAGTGAGTGATCTGACCATGGGACCGGAGTGCAAGAAGGAGGGGAAGTGTATTTGATTCCTGCATTCACGAAAATGAGGTCCAGGGTGTGGCCGGCTTTATGGGTAGGCTTGTTGACAATCTGATTAAATCCCATAGCTGAGAGGGCCATGAGTAGAGCCTCGCAATTGGTGGTAAGAGTAGGGTTGTCCACATGTAAATTGAAATCTCCTAAAACAATAGTCGGGGAGTCTAAATTCAAGTGTGTTGTTATGATTTCTATCAAAGGGGAGGCATCTGAGTCCAGGAGACCCGGAGGGGCGTAGATGAGTAGGACTTGGAGATCGGCTGTTTTGAAAAGTCCTACTTCAAGTTTAGAATCTGACTTGACTGGAAGCTGGGTGAATTTCAGCTCTTTTTTAGCTGCCAAAAGGATGCCCCCTCCCCTTTTTTTGAGACGGGGAAGGGAGAAGAAGTCGTAGAGATCAGTGGGGAGTTGGTTTATTATTGCTATGTCTGTTGGTTTGAGCCAGGTTTCTGTTATGGTACATATGTCTGGGTTGGAGTCCAAGAGATAGTCATTGAGGATCAGGGATTTTTTGGTGAGAGATTGAGCGTTGAATAGCGTAAGGGAAAATAGTGTTAGACCTAATAGTTGTGTGAGAGGAGAAATCATAATAGGGATGAGGGCTGTGTAGTTGCGAGATCTTTGTGTCATTGTGGTTTTTCCTGTGTGGAGGGGATTGTGTTGTAGAACTGGGATAGGAAGTTTCAAGGTCATTCTGACCTGAAGAGTAAGGAATGTTCAGTTGAATTTGAGTGCGTAGATAATTGTGTATGTAGGTAAGGTGGATGCTGAAATGGCTGACAAACGTTGGATCTGACTGGGTGAATATTGTGATGATGAAAGCTAGTAATGTTGGGTGAATGCTGCTTTGATGGGAGTTTGTAACGCTGAGTGGATGATGTGCGGATGAGAGCTGGTATCGCTGGGTGAATGCTAGTTGAATGCACTAGACTGTGTGCCGCGTTGTGGGTCCTGAGGTGGCTGTTCGTTGTGTGTGAGTCCGTTGTGGGTCCTGAGGTGGCTGTTCGTTGTGTGTGAGTCCGTTGTGGGTCCTGAGGTGGCTGTCCGTTGTGTGTGAGTCCGTTGTGGGTCCTGAGGTGGCTGTTCGTTGTGTGTGAGTCCGTTGTGGGTCCTGAGGTGGCTGTCCGTTGTGTGTGAGTCCGTTGTGGGTCCTGAGGTGGCTGTCCGTTGTGTGTGAGTCCGTTGTGGGTCCTGAGGTGGCTGTCCGTTGTGTGTGAGACCGTTGTGGGTCCTGAGGTGGCTGTCCGTTGTGTGTGAGTCCGTTGTGGGTCCTGAGGTGGCTGTCCGTTGTGTGTGAGTCCGTTGTGGGTCCTGAGGTGGCTGTTCGTTGTGTGTGAGTCCGTTGTGGGTCCTGAGGTGGCTGTCCGTTGTGTGTGAGTCCGTTGTGGGTCCTGAGGTGGCTGTTCGTTGTGTGTGAGTCCGTTGTGGGTCCTGAGGTGGCTGTCCGTTGTGTGTGAGTCCGTTGTGGGTCCTGAGGTGGCTGTCCGTTGTGTGTGAGTCCGTTGTGGGTCCTGAGGTGGCTGTCCGTTGTGTGTGAGACCGTTGTGGGTCCTGAGGTGGCTGTCCGTTGTGTGTGAGTCCGTTGTGGGTCCTGAGGTGGCTGTCCGTTGTGTGTGAGTCCGTTGTGGGTCCTGAGGTGGCTGTCAGTTAAGTGTGAGAGTTGTTGAAGAGGTCTTAGATGCCGTTTACTCACAGTGCGTTTCTCTGGAGTCTGTGGTGGATGGACGTCTGTGGGCTTTCCATGTAGTGGTTAAAGAACGAGTGGCAACAATGGTTAAAAGACCTTGACTGTAGCTTTGCTCAATTCTTCGGGTCTGCACGAAGGGGCGCACAAAGGGGCGGGCCCCTTTGTCGCGCTCCTTCGGCGCGCGACGCCCGGCGCGCGACGCCTGGGATCGCTCTGGGCCTTTTAAATCTGGTTTGGTCGCGTCGAATGAGGTAGGTAGGCGGCGCGCCCTGCTGACGTGGATTAGGCCTCTAATAACGTGCCTCTCGCGGTGGGATGGCTCGCGGGGGGAGGGCCTGTCGGTGCGGTGGCGAAGGCGGCAAGCCGAACTAGCAGGAAGCGAGCAAGTTTCCCCGCGTGGTCGGCGCGGGGGCCCACGGCGGTAGGGCGAGAGTAATGGCCTTACCCCGATGGGCTCAAGCGCCGAACGCGCGGGCCTCTCTCCCAGCTCTACCTCGCTCCTGGGTTCCTGGACGTCCTCTCGGGTCCTGCTGCCGCGGCAAAAAGGGCGCCTGGGATCGCTCTGGGCCTTTTAAATCTGGTTTGGTCGCGTCGAATGAGGTAGGTAGGCGGCGCGCCCTGCTGACGTGGATTAGGCCTCTAATAACGTGCCTCTCGCGGTGGGATGGCTCGCGGGGGGAGGGCCTGTCGGTGCGGTGGCGAAGGCGGCAAGCCGAACTAGCAGGAAGCGAGCAAGTTTCCCCGCGTGGTCGGCGCGGGGGCCCACGGCGGTAGGGCGAGAGTAATGGCCTTACCCCGATGGGCTCAAGCGCCGAACGCGCGGGCCTCTCTCCCAGCTCTACCTCGCTCCTGGGTTCCTGGACGTCCTCTCGGGTCCTGCTGCCGCGGCAAAAAATTGAAATGGTGCACCTTCCTTGATGGAAGCAGAACAGGCAAGTTAAATGCAGACAGCACACCATCCACAATCTTCAGTATTATATACAGCCTTGACTTCAAAGCAGAAAGAACCAATTTCTCAGCTGAGCAATTGCAGAATGGATCTAGTTAGAAGGGATTCATTCACACTTCAGACTTTCAGTGGAGCCAAAGAATCTCAAATACCTATTCACAATTTGTTGTGAAATGAGTGTTTAGTGGACCCTTGGACCAACCTGTGTGAGACTGGGGAGAGGTGTACTATAGTCTCTAGAGGTGAACAGGTCGGGAGGCTATCAGGCAGGAGCTGGACGTGAGCTTCACCCTGGAAGCTGGTTCTCCCCCGGGAGGAGCCCGTAGGAACCCGGCCGCTGGGACTTAGGCAATCACGGCAGCTGGAGCTGGAGCAGGCAGCTAGGGATCAGGAGTCAGGCTGGAACTGTATCAAGCAGGAACTGAAGCAGGCTGGTAACTGGAACCAGGCAGGAACTGAAGCAGGGCTGGCTGCAAGGACCAAGCTGGAACTGAAGCAAGAGGTTTACCAGGCAGCCAGGCAAAAGCTAGACTTGGGCACGGAGCGAAGGCAAGTCTTAGGCAGGAACGGAGTTGCTAACACAATAGCACACTCCGGGGCACGGCGCAATCATAGAACCGCAAGGAACCCTGTTGCAAGGCAAAGTCTTGGGCTCCACGGCATCCTTAAGTAGGCCGAGGCGTCTGACGACATGGGTAAGGCAGAGCCTCCAGTGGCGGGAAACGGCTTTTATAAGCGCGGCTTGCGTGCGCGCGCCTAGGAAGAAGGCGTCTAGGTGGGGCTTCTCGGTGGCGGCCTCCCCCGTGGGGATGCTGCGAAACAGGCCGCAGACCCTGGGAAACAAGCCAGGACCAAGAAGGTAAGGGGCCAGTCGCGGCTGCTGCAACTGGGACTGCAACAGTACCTCCCCTCTTAAGCCCCCTCTTAGCAGGCCTGGGTTTACCTGGATGGTCTTGGTGGAAGGTTTTCAGTAACTCCTTATCAAGGATGTTGCAGGCAGGCTCCCACGTGTTGTCCTCAGGGCCGCAACCCTCCCAGGCGATGAGGTACTCCCAGCGACATTGATGGAATCTGACGTCAAGGTCCTCCCGGACTTGGTAGGGGGTATCTCCTGACACCGCAGGGTCTGCAGATTCAGGAGCTCGAGGATGGTACCTGGAGAGGATGAGAGGCTTCAAAAGTGACACATGGAAGACATTGTGCACGTGCATAGAGGAGGGTAAGCGCAAGCGTTAGGAGACAGCTCCTACGCGCTCGGCAATGCGGAATGGTCCACAGAATCTGGGGGCGAGTCTGCGGGAAGGAATCCGACGTTGTAGATTCTTGGTACTCAACCAAACACGATCTCCTGGAAGGTAGACTGGCAGTGGCTATCTGCCCATCTTTTAGCGGCTTGGGAAGCCCGTTGCATTTTCTTTTGGATGGATGTCCAGAGGGCAAGTAGCTGGTGGGCAGAGAGTTGCACTGCTGGCAGTGCACTGGGTTCTGGCGAGGGCAAGGGCGGTCAAAGTTGCTTCCCATAGACAGCCATGAAGGGAGAACTGCCTGTGGCGGAGTGTGTAAGTTTCTTGTATGAGAACTCCACCCATGGGAGTAGTTTGGCCCAGTAGTTTTGTCTTTCGTTCACAAAAGAACGCAGCAAGGTCTTCAGTGTCCGATTTGTACTTTCGGTCTGCCCGTTACTCTGTGGATGGAAGGCTGACGAGAGGCTCAGCTGGACCTTGAAGCGTTTACATAACACCTTCCAATAGCGGGCAGTAAATTGTGGTCCTCGGTCTATGTCCTGGGGAAGACCGTGAAGCCGGAACACATGCTGAACAAACAAGTTGGCCAGGTCAGGTGCAGAGTGCAGTTTTGACAGGGGAACAAAATGCGCCATTTTGGAGAACCGGTCCACTACAACCCAGATGACCATGTTCCCATCTGATGCAGGGAGATTCATTACGAAGTCGGTGGAAATATGCGTCCATGGCTCTACCTGGATAGGCAAGGGGTGTAACAAACCTCTGGGCTTCACTCCCAATGGTTTCTGCAAGGTGCAGGTGGGACAGGAGTCCACAAAGAGATGTACATCTTGTCTTACCGTTGGCCACCAATAGTACCGATTGAGGAGGTCTAGCGTTCCGGAACAACCCGCATGCCCTCCAGTGAGGGATTCATGGGCCCATGCCAACATGCCCTTCGAGCGCGGCGAGGGACTACAGTCTTTTCTTCGGAAGACACAGAGGTGGCGGCAAGACACACCTTCCTGAGATCTAAAATGTACTGGGGCGTCTCAGGGGTTTCCTCCACTTCGGTGGATCATGACAGGGCATCGGCTTGCACGTTCTTTGAACCAGGGCGGTATCGAAGAGTGGTCAAACCAGTCAAAGAACAGAGACCACCGGGCTTGCTTCGGGTTCAGATGCTGGGCTTGGTGCAGGAACGAGAGGTTCTTATGATCCATATAAATGTTGAAGGGGTGCTTGGCTCCTTCTAGCCACTGCCTCCATTCCTCCAGGGCGTGTTTCACGGTGAGTAATTCCTTGTCGCCGATCCCATAGTTACTTTCAGCCGGGGAAAACCTCCTTGAGAAGTAAGAACATGGAAGAAGTTGCCCTTTGTCGGAGTGCTGGCTTAAGACTGCTCCAACAGCTACATTTGAGGCATCAACCTCAACAACGAACGGTCGACTGGGATCAGGGCGGCGCAGGCATGTATCTTGTAAAAAGGATTTCTTTAATTCTTCAAAGGCTTGGCAGGCTGGAGTAGGCCAGTCCACCGCATTGGCTCCCTTCTGGGTGGGGGCAGTTAGAGGAGCCACTATGCGAGAGTAGCCAGGGATAAAATGGCGGTAAAAGTTAGCAAAGCCGAGGAAACGTTGTAACGCCTTGAGGCCCCTCGGCTGCGGCCAATTCTTGATTGCAGCAACTTTCTCCGGATCCATCTGGAAGCCATCTGCCGAAACAATATACCCCAGGAATGGCAAGGAAGTCTTCTCGAAGCTGCATTTTTCAAGCTTGGCATATAAGCTGTGCTCTCTGAGAATTTGGAGCACCTGGCGGACATGATGGCGGTGCGTGGGCAGATCACGGGAGTAGATCAGGACGTCATCGATGTAAACGATGACACAGGTGTTAAGCAAGTCCCGTAGCACCTCATTCATCAGGTGCTGAAAGACCGCTGGCACGTTGCACAGGCCAAAGGGCATTACAAGATATTCGTAATGCCCATCGTGGGTATTGAAGCGATCATCCATTCGTCTCCGGGGCGGATTCTAACTAAGTTGTAGGCCCCCCATAGGTCCAACTTAGTGAAGACTCTTGCACCTTGAAGTCGATCCAGTAGTTCTGGGATCAATGGGAGATGGTAGAGGTCCTGTTTCGTAATTGCATTGAGCCCTCGGTAGTCGATACAGGGCCGCCAGCATGACGAAAAAGAATCCTGCCCCGGCAGGTGACTTTGACGGGCGAATGAATCCTTTTGCCAAGTTCTCCGTGATGTACTCGGACATGGCCCGGGTCTCGGGTAGGAACAAGGGGTACACCCTACCCCGAGGTGGCGTGGTTCCAGGCAACAAGTCAATGGCACAGTCGTATGGGCGGTGGTGTGGAAGAATTTCTGCTTTAGTCTTTTAGAAGACATCGGTAAAGTCCTCGTAAGGAGCTGGAGGTCCAAGGGCGGAGTGCAAGAGCAGGAGCGCCGGGGGTTTTGGAACCTTCATACAATGAGAAAGGCAATAGGGACTCCACTTCGTGATTTGCAGAGTATCCCACTGAATCACAGGCGAGTGCTTTTGGAGACATGGCAGCCCCAGCACTACAGGGTGGACAGCCTTTTCGAGAATCAAGAAGGCTATCTCCTCCAAGTGGATCACCCCGGTGCGGACTGTGATGGGAGCCATGGCGGTCAATATGCGACCTGGAAGGAGCGTTCCCTGAATAGAGGTAATTTGGAGCGGTACTTCTCGCTTCTGTGTCGGGATTTGCAGTTGAGAGACCAAGTCTTGCTGGATAAAATTACCTCCAGCTCCAGAGTCCAGAAATGCGAGGGTTTCCAAAGACCCTCCAGGGAATTCCAAGGTAATGGGTATCATACTCTGAGGAGCTGAGGCACAACCTAGGAGGAGCTCCTCTCAACCTCCTAGGTTCTGGAGTTTTCCGCACGCTCCTGGCAGCGTGCCAAGAAATGGCCTTTCTTCCCACAGTAAAGACACAGGCCCATCGAGCGGCGGCGTTGTCTTTCCTCCGGAGTGAGTGGTGCTCGGCCCAACTGCATGGGTTCAGAGGCAGGGGCCTCAGGACAAGCAGGCCTAGGTGAAGACAGTGGGCGTGAGGAACTGCGGACAGGACTGCGCCTTGTCGGGAGTAACTCTCGTGCTCGCTGCTGCAGGCGGCGATTGATGCGGGCAGCCATGTTAATAAGGGCGGTAAGATCTTCAGGAGATCCCGGGCGGCAATCTCGTCCTTGATGCACCCTGACAACCCTTCCAGGAGATGGCTTTAAGGCTATCATCCTGCCAACCCACTTCTTGAGTGAAAGTTCTGAAGTTTAAGGCATAGTCCGCCAGGGAACGGGATCCTTGGCGAAGCTGTAGCAATTCCGATGTAGCTGAGGCCTGGCGGGCTGTCAAAGGCCTGACAAAAGTTGGTGACAAACTGTTGCAAGTTGTGCAGGGAGGAGTCGTTACACTCCCAAAGGGGCGAGGCCCAATCCAGGGCCTTTCCATCAAGCAGGGAAAGAATGTACGCTACTTTGACAGAGTCCGTGGGAAACTGCCGGGGCAAAAGCGAGAAGTGTACGAAACACTGGTTCAAGAACCCACGGCAGGTCCTAGCATCTCCAGCGTAGCGGGTAGGTGGTGGCAGCTGAGTCACGGATGAAGCTGTATCCTTGGGTCTCAAATCCACAGCAGGCGAAGGGCGAATGTCGTAGGCATCCATTCGGACAGCCAGTTGCCCAATGGAACCGGCCAGGCCATCAAGGTACTGTTGTTGCTGTTGTAGTTGTTGGGCCAACCCAGGAAGGTCCTGGGGACCTGGTACCTCGGCCGAGTCCATGGCCTTGCAATCTGTTGTGAAATGAGTGTTTAGTGGACCCTTGGGCCGACCTGTGTGAGACTGGGGAGAGGTGTACTATAGTCTCTAGAGGTGGACAGGTCGGGAGGCTGGTACCAGGCAGGAGCTGGACGTGAGCTTCACCCTGGAAACTGGTGCTCCCCCGGGAGGAGCCCGTAGGAGCCCAGCCACTGGGACTTAGGCGATCACGGCAGCTGGAGCTGGAGCAGGCAGGTAGGGATCAGGTGTCAGGCTGGAACTGTAGCAAGCAGGAACTGAAGCAGGCTGGTAACTGGAACCAGGCAGGAACTGAAGCAGGGCTGGCTGCAAGGACCAAGCTGGAACTGAAGCAAGAGGTTAAACAGGCAGCCAGGCAAAAGCTAGACTTGGGCACAGAGCGTAGGCAAGTCTTAGGCAGGAAAGGAGTTGCTAACACAATAGCACACTCCGGGGCACGGCACAATCAGAGAACCGCAAGGAACCCTGTTGCAAGGCAAAGTCTTGGGCTCCGCGGCAGCCTTAAGTAGGCCGAGGCATCTGATGACACGGGTAGGGCGGAGCCTCCAGTGGTGGGAAACGGCCTTCATAAGTGCGGCTTGCGCACGCACGCCTAGGAAGAAGGCGTCTAGGCGGGGCTTTTTGGCAGCGTCTCCCCCCGTGGGGATGCCGCGAAACAGGCCGCAGACCCTGGGAAACAAGCTGGGACCAAGAAGGTAAGGGGCCAGTTGCGGCTGCCGTGACTGGGACCACAACATTTAGTTTATATTTTTGCCGTGAATTGTAATGGGCAATGTGCACACATGAGTGTACTCTGTCAGGTGTATCACAATGGGAAAAAGATTTATCCACTGCTCTAGGTGACCACCTAGTTTGCTTAATGGAAGCACGAGCCCTGTTTATTTTTCAAATAAACCTATCAGAAAGACCTGGAACCATGTTGCACTGAGTCAGAGTGTACATGTACGTGTGTGTGTATGTGTGTTGGATAAGCTCCCAAGGTATAGTCCTGTTGGTGTGAAAGCAGAATCCCCTTGGGTAAAATCATATTGTGTTCAGTCTGAAACCAGCACAAAGATGCTTTGTTCTATAATGTCCCCTTCCATTGAAAACAATTTCCTTCCTGCATATTATTGATACCTTTCAGGTATTTGAATGTTTCTGTCATATCTCCTCTGTCCCTCCTAGGTTGTACATAATTGGATGCTTCAGCCTCACTTCATAGGAATTCTGGCACAGACCCCATATTATTTTGGCAGTCCTTCTCTGGATCGCCTCTGCACTGTACAAATCAGAGAAAATTATGTAACCTTACTAATGAGATATTACACCAGATTATCATAAAGAGTGAAAAATCACCAAGGGCTGTAGATAAAACAAGTATTAATTAGAAGAAAAATACAAAGCAAGGGCATTGTGTCATGGGGGTTCATGTCTCAAATGTCTTCAGCAGGGAACTTAAGCATTCCTAAATCCTCAGCCTCTCCAGTGATGCAGAAGCCACTCGCCAAGAAAGAAAGCTCAGAACTCAAACTTGAGTGAGAGTCTGTACCAATGTCTTCCTTCTCCTAGGAATCTCCAGAACCAGCATTTTTCAATTGTGCTAATTGTGAATCTGCAGTCATCTGATTTATTGGCTCGATTGCAGGGCTGACTTGCGAATGATCCCTTTCTAACTAGATCCATGTTGCATCTTCTCAGCTGAGAACGATTCTGACTGCTTTGAGGTCAAGGCTGTATAAAATTGGGGGATTTTGACGCTGCACTGTCTGTGTTTCACCTGTCTGTTCTGTCACTGTCAAGGAGGGTGCGCTATTTCCAATTGATATGTATGAATATAGGAGCAAGGGTTCTTTAGCTCCATAACTCAAGTTACAAATGTTTTATTTCACCTTGCAGAGTAAGACATTTTTTTCCAGTCTTATTAAGGATCTATGTATGAAATATAAGGGATTGAGGTAATCTGCTCAGCACAGGTGGTGGCGCTGTAGGTGAATCTAAATAAGTAAATAAGTGAATTAATTAATAGAATTCCCTGGCTAGGTGGGCTGCATTCACATAACTGGGCTTTGCAGTTACTGGAAGGTATGTGCAACTTTCACAGCCCATGAACTTTTAGCCATGTTAAAATTATACATTCAGTAGGAGAGATGGGAGGCATAGCTGGAAACCGTGAGCATGTATTTACAATTAAAAAATGTATGTGAGTATGCCACCCTTGTATGTAGTTTATTTCTGCCAGCCCATACCATTTTAATGTATGGGGGTAGCTGGTTTTTAATCATCAGATGGGTTTGTGCAGGCAGGCATGTACTTTTCAAATTAAATTCTGTGATAGACATACACACAGCAATTGCAGTTGGGTAAAAGGTATTTCTTTCTTTCTCTTGGTGCTTTAGCTGCTGCTTTAGAAAATGACAGGACCCCATGAGCTTTTGAAGATGGGCGGGTCTGGAGAAAGTCTAAGGTAAGAAGAGTTTTATCATTGAATTCTGTTGTGCATGGGTAAAACCATGAGATATTGATTGAGTTGAATGTCAATAGTGAGAGGGGAATTTTGTTTGATGCTTTTAATGGAAGGAAGTCGAAGAGAGAGTAATTATTTATAATGGTAATGTCTGCATGCAGATTCTACTAAGGATTTTCAAAGTAAATGTACATGCATTAGTTCACTTTGGAAATCCTTGCATATTTGGCTGGGAGGATGTGCACTTTCACAAGCAGAAAGTTACTTTTAGTCCAAGCAGGTTATAACTTCTGTGTGCAAACATACACGCATACCTTTGAAAATGCAAAACTGCAGGCATAAATCCTATCCTCACCCCCAACTCTACCCCAGAGCCTTCTACTGCTGGTTTGCATAAGAGAACATGAACAAGAAGGTCAAGTGTGTACTTTTATGTGAATTGACCCCCAGGCTATGTTCAAACAGCCACTTACATGCAGAAAACTGAATTTTAGGCATGTAAATCATTACGATAATTAACCCCTAAAGCCTAACAACAGTGGGAGAACAAATTCTTGGGACATCGATTGGCACCAACTGATAACCAAGTGCTCTAAAACTTGCAAAGTTATTAGAGCCCTGAGTCACATAATTATTCTTGTACCTGAGCCTGATGCTGGCAATGCATGTGTAGGAATTTATAGATAGTAGGAGGGGAATGGTCAATAATGGGCATATCTCAGAAGATACATGCATCGGTAGGTATGCCAGAAGTTACACCTGCATTTTGTTAGCTGCACCATTTATAAAATATCACGCATCTCTAAGCCAAAAGCATGCGCATATGTTTTAATATCACATTCATTTATTTATACAGAGATCTGTGTAGTTTCTACATCTGTTTTCTAAAAGTAAATGCATACATTTTTGCACAAAAGATTTGTAACATGCACATTTAACAATCCTCATTTTACATGTGGGGATGAGTATTTTATTAAGTTGGATGATGTAAGTGTGTATTTACTTGTGCGTGCATACCTCCAGGCACAAGTTCACCAACACCCCAAAGAGCCCAACCCAAAAACTGCAAAAGAGAAGTTAGATTTAATTTCCATGATGCAATTAGAAGCGGTCAAAGCATGCACGCATGTTTGATGATGTATTGCATACACCACTTACAAAATCGATGCATGAGTGGAGGAATAGCCTAGTGGTTAGAGCAGTAGGCTTTAAGCCAAGGTTCAAATCTCACTACTGCTCCTTGTGACCTTGGGTGAGTCCCTTTACCTTCCAATGCTGCAGTTACAAACTTAGAGCCTCATTTACTGAGCTTTTTTCCCCATAAATGCAGAATGGGAGAAAAGCCTTAGTAAATCAGGTCCATAGATTTAAAGCCCTCTAGAGATAGAGAAGTAGGTGAATGTAATCTGCTTTGAAGTGCTGAAAAGCAAAATAAAAATAATTAATAACAAAATGTACTTTTTGACCCTGCAGCTTGCCCTTGGAATGAACTCAGAATCCTCCCTTTCTTTGCACATAGGGGTAGATTTTATAAATCTACGCGCACGCGTACTTTTGTTCATGCACCAGGCGCAAACAAAAGTACGATGGATTTTATAAGATATGTGCATAGCCGCGCGTATCTTATACAATCCGGGGTTGGAGTGCGCAAGGAGGTGCAGATTCGTGCATCTTGCGTGCGCTGAGCCCTGCGCGCACTGCCCATTCTTCCACCCCCCGGGCCCTATATAAACCCCCCCATACCTTTATCCACAAAGTTACGCCTGCCTCCGGGCAGTAGTAACTTACTCGTGCCGGCTGTCGGCTGGCGCAGCAGGCCTCGACACAGGCCGCTGTGTCAGGGCACTCGGCCACACGCCCCCGAACACACGCCCCGGGACTTACGCGCGTCCCGGGGCTTGCTCGCCGCCGAGCCTATTTTGCATAGGCTCGCAGGGGTGTTTTAAAAGGGTTATGCGTAGGGATGTGCAGAGCAAAAGTTTATGTCCATATGTCAATATGTCCAAAGGGGGTCCCATTTGCGGTCAATATGGACATAAAAAAAATTAAATGAGTTGGGTATATGTCCATATGTGCAAAAAAAAAAATTTAAACCCCCTCACCCTCCTTAATCCCCCCCCCCCAGACTTACCACAACTCCCTGGTGATCGAGCGAGGAGTGAGGACGCCATTTCTGCAATCCTTGGCTAGAAGCATGTGACGTCGGCGCCACGTCGAGTGACGCGGCGTCACGTGATTCCCGGCGAGTTCGCGCCGGAAGGCTCGTTCGGCCCAAAAAGAACTTTTGGCCAGCTTGGGGGGGTCAGGAGGCCCCCCCAAGCTGGCCAAAAGTTCTTTTTGGGCCGAACGAGCCTTCCGGCGCGACAACGCCGGGAATCACGTGACGTCGGTGCCACGTGATTCCCGGCGAGGCCCCCCCAAGCTGGCCCCCCCAAGCTGGGCAAAAGTTCTTTTTGGGCCGAACGAGCCTTCCGGCGCGAACTCGCCGGGAATCACGTGACGCCGCGTCACTCGACGTGGCGCCGACGTCACATGCTTTTCGCCAAGGATTGCAGAAATGGCATCCTCACTCCTCGCTCGATCACCAGGGAGTTGTGGTAAGTCTGGGGGGGGATTAAGGAGGGTGAGGGGGTTTAAATTTTTATTTTGGCTCAACAATCGCGATTTCCAACATATCCAACATAGCTATGTTGGATATGTGGGAAATCCGATCGTTTATGTCACATCACTTTTTTAAGTTAAAAACAAAATATGCGTAGCGTTTTTCATATGCGGTCAATACGAATGCACACCCCTAGTTATGCGCGTACCTTATGCGTGTAACCCTTTTAAAATCTGGCCCATACTGTTCAGTGCAACAGTGGAAGCACACACATACTTTCAGTGGTCTGAATACTGGCTTAATCCACATATAAGCAATATGACAATTTTATGTTCACAAATACCATGAAAGTCTTGGAAAATTCACCCCTGTCAATGCAGTGATACAGAGGAAAGAGTTCCTTTTAGGATCCTAGCAGATGAAATTATTAAAAGCCTGCTGAATTCCTTTTCAAATGTCCCTATTTCTGATGTTCCTTTGTATTATCTTGGTCATAGAATCATTGATGGAATTGTCCTCGCCTGGACAATACAAAGGAACTTTAGGAAAAATATCCTAAATAAAGAACTGTGGAGTTGCAGATGAGGATTGATGTCACTGTGTAAGTATGCAATGCTGTGACTGTTTAATTTGTGTGACTGTAACCTATGAATGATATAAATATGTGACTATCTAACAGAGTGACTATGAGGTGATGTGACTGTGGTTGTGTTACACTATGGACTCTGTAGTTCAACTGTGATTCCTTTTCTTATTGATTTCATATTAAATTATTATTATTATTATTATTATTATTAATTTGTGTAGAGCTTTCAGATGTGCTCAGTAGGGATGTGAATCGTTTTTTGACGATTTAAAAAAATTGTCAGATTTTTTTTAAATCATCAAAAATCGTTAGAGTCGCGATACAATAGAAATTCCCCCGATTTATTGTGAAAAATCGTAAATCAGGGGAGGGCGGGAAAACTGGCACACCAAAACAACCCCTAAACCCACCCGACCCTTTAAAATGAATCCCCCACCCTCCCGACCCCCCCCAAAATGTTTTAAATTACCTGGTGGTCCAGTGGGGAGGGTACCGGCGCAATCTCCCATCTTTAAAGATGGCGCTGGCCATCCAGTGCTCCTACCATGTGACAGGGGCTGGCCAATGGCACGCATTCCCTGTCACATGGTAAGGGCAAAGGGCCATCGGCACCATTTTTATTAACGCAGCCGATGGCCTGAGAGCAGGAGATTGCTCCCCACGCCCCCACTGGACCACCAGGTAATTTTAAAACAGTTTTTGGGGGTTTTGGAGGGTGGGGGAGGGTTTTTTTGTTATTGGATCTGGTGCAGCCAATAAAAAAAAAATCGAGCCGGACGATAAAAATTTTAAGTTTTTGAATCGGAACCGCAACCGATCAGATTCCAGTTCCGATTGACATCTCTAGTGCTCAGTGCTGTACAGACAAACATAAGATAGACAAACAAGGCACAGAACGAAACAAATAAGATGCTTACAGTTAAAATAGCAAAGTCTTCTTGTTACATAGTTTCCTTTTTTGATTGTTCTCTATTCATATTTCAGCATAGAATAAAGTATGAATACAGGAAAATGGGAAATCACAGTTGCGTGACAGAATTCCTGATTCTGGGGTTCTCAGAATTCCATGAACTGAAGCTCCCTCTCTTCACCCTCTTCTTATTGATCTACCTGATGGCCGTGCTGGGGAACCTCCTCATTATCTGCATAGTATGTGCTGATCCACACCTGCACACCCCCATGTATTTCTTCTTGGCCAACCTGTCCCTCATCGATGTCTGCTCTTTGACGGTCACTGTGCCCAAACTTCTGGCGGTCCTCCTGACACAGAACAATGCGATATCCTTCAGTGACTGCATTCTGCAGATGTACTTCTACTTGATCTGCACAGGTACAGAATTTATACTTCTTGCTGTCATGGCCTATGACCGTTATGTTGCGATCTGCAATCCCCTGCATTACACCATCATCATGACTAGGAAGATCTGCGTTCTTCTGGCAGCTTTCTCATGGGCAACAGGTTTTATAGAGACACTACCACAAGTCATAATTATATCACGTTTCTCTTTCTGCAGCTCCAATGAAATAGTTCACTTCTTCTGTGACTTCACTGCACTTATGAAACTTTCATGCTCAGAGACCTCCTCCGTCGAACTTCTGAATTATATTATAGGGGTGTTTACAGACCTCACCCCATTTGTCTTTATCCTGACCTCTTACGTTTGCATAATCCTCTCCATAATGAAATCCATTCATTCTGCAGAGGGCAGACGCAAAGCCTTCTCTACCTGCTCCTCTCACCTTTTGGTGGTTATTTTGTTTTATAGCACATTGATGTGTGTTTATTTACAACCCAGCTCAGACTACAACATGGATAACAATATGCTGGTTACTGTGATTTTTACTTTTTTAATGCCACTTGTTAACCCCCTTATTTACAGCATAAGAAACAAAGATTTAAAAGTGGCTCTTCAAAAATCTTTAGGGAGAGTGCTATCCTTATCGGTCAACAAAAGCAAAGATAAAATATTTTTAGTTGCTCAGGACAATATGAACCCAAGAAATGAAATGATATAAAGCAGAGGTGGCCAACTCTGATCCTCATGACCCATAAACAGGCCTGGTTTTCAAGATATCCACAACAAATTTGCAGGAGATAAATTTGCATGCACAACACTCATTAAATGCAAAGCTACTTCATATATAATCATTGAGGATATTCTGAAAATTAGACTTCTTTATGGCTCTTGAGGACCACAGTTGGCTCCCCCGATATAAAGGAAGACCCAAAGACTCAAGGATGTCTGAACCAGCTCAGATTCTTTAGCACTGTCCCCTCTAAGGTATGTGGGGTTTGCCAACTCCTTTCTCCCTTCTAGCTGAACTCCAGCTTTTTCGTGGAGCAGGCAGCATCTGTAGCCTACAGGGTCTCATATCAATCATATTGTGAAATGGCTGGGGGACATCTAGTGTGGAGAAAGGAGTCAGAGGTTCCCCACATATCTTAGGGGGAACTGCAAATTCAATAATGTTTCAAGCTTCACTGTACCAGCTTTACAAATAGAAACAGATGCCACCAAAAACCAGCAGCAGAAGCTGATACAAAAATGGGAGAGGATGTTAAGTCTACCACCACTAACCCTCATGCCTCTTGTGCTACATTAAAAAAAAACAAAACACTATGGATGTGAAACAGGTTGATGCTGAGTTATAGGACCAGGGGAAGGATATTTGGAAATGACTATCAAAAATTTTATTTAATTAGTAAAGTTATGCAATGGCTTATACATATTTAAACAAATACAATAATCATATTTTGTGGCAAGGTTCCTTCATGTAACATATCGGGTGTTTTTCTTTTCTTCCAATAATCATGGGTCATGTAGCTTATAACTGGACAATAGCTTCAAGAATTAGTGGTGCATCCAATCTGACTTAATTTACTACAAAATAATTGATGCTTGGTCTCGGTATACAATGATTTTGCTTTTATTTTTTATGTAAAAGACATTAAAATTCCTACTTTGATGAGCAGCCATTTTGATTAATTAATAATGAAAAATAGTAAATTATGCCCTAATATATTGGGGCATTATGAGAAATTGTAATACGTATGAGATGAATTTTCTAGCAATTTTATCAGGTAACTAAGCTTTTATCTAAATAAATTCCTCAGCTGGAAATAGTTCTCCCCCTCTGAGAGACTAAAAGTGTCCATGCAAGGGTAAGGGTGAAGACATAATTAGCTATGTGTGGGAATTTCATTTTGAAACTTATTTCCTTTTAATTAGTCACAACATTTAAATAAAATGTTCTCAGCATCTTAGAATACATATGAAAAAAGCACAATGGTTGAATGCACAAATTAATCCCATACAAAATGCTAATGTACAATGACATTATGCATAGACAGGTCATCTATCAACAGTCTATGAACAAGGAACAAGGAAAATGCAAGCAAATTGAAATGATTGACTTTTTGATCAAGGGTGTTTCTTCTTGACAATCTCTCCAGGCCCATCCCTGCTCTACTGAACTGACAGCTCAGAAACATAAAAATACCTTTACCCGCTTTATGCTGCTGACTTTCAACCCAATATTCATCCATGTATTTTCTCTATCTTGTTATACGTTACTTGTAAACCGATACGATGTGCAAATGGCTATCAGTATATAAAAACCTTTAAATAAAAATAAATAAATAGAGAATTTCCTGTCTGAAAATGGTCTTGCAGGAAATGGATTTCACATATTAAAATCCCACTTCTACCCATATTCTGCGTAGTTTTGGTGCTATTTGAAGGTAAAATGAAATGGGTTTTCTTCTGGATGAGAACATACTGGGGCAGATTTTCAAAGCCCTATGCGTATAAATCCATAGGGTTTACGCGTGTAGGGGGGGTTACGTGTGTCTGGCCTGTTTTATAAAGGCCCAGCAATGTGCATAAAGCCCCAGAACGCGTCTAAGTCCCGGGGCTTCAAAAAAGGAGTGGGGAGGGGTCGGAGGCGGTCCAGGGTGGGGCAGGGTGGGACCAGAGGCCTCCGGCACAGTGGCCATTTGCTGCTGTGTCGGAGGATCGCATGCCAGCAGGTGCCAGTGTAAAAGGTAAGATAAAGGTCGGGGGGGTTAGAATAAGGCTAGGGGGTGGGAAGGTTAGGGGAAGGGGTAGAAAGGATAGAGTAGGGGGAAGGGAAGTTCCCTCACAGGCTACTCCTAAATTGGAGCGGCCTGGGAGGAACGGGTGAAGGCTGCAGGCATCGGCGTGCGCATGATGCACTAGTGAGTAGCCCCTTGCATGCGCCAACCCCCGATTTTATAATCTGCCCCAACCAAAAACACACTAACACTATACAGTTCAAGAAACCTTGCTCTAAATACAATCTTATCCCCTACCCTCACCAAAGCATTCAATAATTTAGACTTCTCTTATCCCGACACAGTCCTCTCCTCCTGGAACAAGATAACCAAAATTATCGCTGACAAATTTTGCCCACTTGTGACTAAAGAACTAAATCCCGCAGCTAATACAAAAAAACCTTGGTATTCCCCTGACCTTAAGATACTCAAACAAGAATTAAGAGCCAGAGTAAAAAATGGTGCAAGGATCCTTCCCCTACCTTACTAACTGCATATAAATAATCCCTCCACTCCTACAGAATTACCATCCTCAAAACAAAAAAAGACTACTACGCCCTAAACATCTATAATTTCCAATATAATCCCAAAGCCCTCTTCTCATATGTATCAGAACTCACAAAAATGACTCCACTCCCCATCTCAGATAATGAACCAAAAGCAAATGTAATGAACTAGCAGACTTTTTCCACAACAAAATTGCCAAGCTTATGTCATGATTCCAACCATCCTTCCCCTTCCCCAAGGTCATTCCTAAAAACCCTGTTATCACTCTGGCTTCCTTTGAAACCACCTCCGCCTCTGAAATATCATCACTGCTAAAGAAAATGAAACCTTCCTCACACCCCTCTGACACCATCCCTACAAAATCCCTTCTGACTATTCCAAATATCATAGCTAAACCACTAGCAGAAATTATTAACTGCTCCCTCTCCCTCTGGTATGTCCCCACCACTTTGAAACAAGCCATTCCCAAACCTATTTTAAAGAAAGATAAACTCGACCGATCAGACCCTTCAAACTTCCAGCCAATCTCTAACTTTCCATTCCTAGCTTACCGATCACCTGGAAAAACATAATATCTTATTCCAATCTCAATTCGGCTTTCGTAAATTCTTTAATACTGAAACACTTTTAATATCCCTCACAGACACCGTCCTCAAAGGATTTGACAAAGGCCAATCCTACATTCTAGCTATGTTAGACATCTCATAAGCCTTCGACACCATCAGTCACAACATTTTAATAGATCGTCTCTCTGAAATAGGCATCACCGGAATAGCCCTTACTTGGTTTGAACCCTTCCTTAACAACAGACTCTACAAGGTTAGAATAGGCAATAATATGTCCAATCCCTATTAACTTAACTCATGGAGTTCCCCAAGGCTCATCCCTCTCCCCGACCCTCTTCAATTTTTATCTTCTGCCCCTTTGCCAACTCCTTGCTGACCTTGGTCTTATACATTATATCCTTGCGGATGATGTCCAAATCCTTATCTCCATCACAGAATCTATACCTAAAACCCGCAAGACCTCGGCCTTGCTTCGATCAACCACCTCCTCTCAAACCTCAACCTTGCCCTCAACACATCCAAAACAGAGTTACTTATCTCCCCAGATCACTACAACCCCTCCCCCTTGGACCATTCCTTTACATTCCCCCAGCATGTAAGTGACCTAGGTGTCATTCTTGACAGCCAAATCAATTAAAAAAAAATTTCAATAACACCACCAAAGAATGCTTCTACAAACTTCAGGTTCTAAAGAAACTAAGACACCTCCTTCATTATAATGACTTTCGGACAGTCCTCCAAGCTACATTATTTACAAAAATTGATTATTGTACACACTACTCTTAGGTCTACCCACAACCACCATCTCCAAATGCTGCAAAACACAGCAGCTAGAATCCTCACCAATACCTGCAGAAAAGAACATATCAACTCAATTCCTAAAGACCTCCACTGGCTCCCGATCCACTCCAGAATCCTCCATAAGAGCCTCACAATTATTCAAAAACCTCTTCACAACCAGAATGTTCACTGACTTAATGACTCTTTTCACTGCCATTGTTAAGGTTGTGGACCCTTGGGCCGGTTGGGACAGGGGATGGAGCGCTGTGGAGGACCACAGTGAGCGTCCCAACAGGGAAGCAGCTAGGAGGACTTGGAGAAGGCTTTAGCACAAGAGTCGGGCAGAGTCCTATGCGACCAAGGACTCGGCAGCAGGAAGGAGGGCGGACGATGTTGGGCCCTGATGACTGAAGAGTCCTCACCCTGGAGACCGGTACTCCCCCTGGAGGAGTCCGTAGGACTCCAGCCGCTGGGACTTTTGGAGATTCACCCTGGAAGCCGGAGCCCCCCCTAGGAGGAACCCGTAGGGGCCCGGCCGCTGGGACTTAGGCTAATCTTCTGGGCCGGTGAACACCAGGATCCAGGGGAGCAACAAAGGCCAAAGGCGGAGTCCAGGAACGAAGCCGAGTAGGAAGCCGGGAGTCGGAGAAGGTACCAAGCCAGGGTCGAGACAGGAGATGGAGTCGTGGACAGAGCCGGGTCAGAACCAGAAGCCAGAGGAAGACAAGCCAGGGACAGAAGCTGAAGACAAAGTCGTGGACGAGCCGGGTCGGAACCAGAGGTCAGAAGCAGATACCAGAACCAAAGGACAAGACGGAGGACAGGTCAGGAGTCAAGCCGGGTCGATGACAAAGAGCAATCCAAGGAACACAGCAATAGCAGTCAGGAAACCTGAGGAACCTCATTGCAAGGCGAAGATCTTCTCTCAGCTGCAGGGTAATATACCCCGCAGCATCTGACGTCATCTGCAGGGCAGTCCTCGGTTTCCTGCGCTGGCCCCTTTAAGAGGGGAGTCCCCGCGTGCACGTGCGCCTGGGGGGTGGGGCCAGTGAAGGGAGTCGGCGGCGTCTCCCTCGCGGTGGAGGTGCCGTGGCAGGCAGCATGACAGGCCCAGGGGGCCAAAGAGAGTGTCGCATGGGCTGGGCCAGCCCCGAGGTAAGTGGAGGGCCCGGCCCGGTCCCATAACAGCCATTTCTCTAACAGACCCACCAGATCCATCTACAATGGGTCCTTTGTAACACCATTACCCAACTTTATCCAACATATTTTCACCAAAGAACGAGCGCTGTCCATAGCAGGGCCATCGATATTGAATTCTATGCCTCCGGACTTACGCCAAGAACACTGCACAAGGACTTTCAAGAAAAAATGAAAAACTTGGCTATTCAAACTGCCTCTCTCACCATGCCCCCCTCCTCCCCCTGGTTGCTAGCCTCCCTGTTCCCACCCTTCCCCCTCCCCCCCTTACCCTTCAATATAATGGTCTATTTATTTATGCCTTCAAGATCAGTTATAAATGCCTATCCTTGGTCTTCCTGACCCACCTTTTTTTCCCTCCCCTCTACCCCACCTTGTTCCTTTATCTCTTTTTCTCATGTAACTTTTTACTTCTCTTTCCAAAGTTAAATTTACCATTATTTGTAAACTGATGTGATAAGCGCGCGCATGGACGCCAGCGCATAGGGGCGGATTTTAAAAGGCAAGCGAATAGCCTACTTTTGTTTGCGCTCCAGGCGCAAACAAAAGTACGCTGGATTTTAGTAGATACGCGCGGCTCCGCGCGTATCTGCTAAAAACCTGGATCGGCGCGCGCAAGGCTATGGATTTTGTATAGCCGGCGCGCGCCGAGCCGCGCAGCCTACCCCCGTTCCCTCCAAGGCCGCTCAGAAATCGGAGCGGCCTCGGAGGGAACTTTCCTTTGCCCTCCCCTCACCTTCCCCTCCCTTACCCTACCTAACCCACCCACCCGGCCCTGTCTAAACCCCCCCCCTTACCTTTGTCGGGGGATTTACGCCTCCCGGAGGGAGGCGTAAATCCCCGCGCGCCAGCGGGCCTCCTGCGCGCCGGGCCGCAACCTGGGGGCGGGTACGGAGGGCGCGGCCACGCCCCGGACCGCCCCGGGCCGTAGCCACGCCCCGTACCCGCCCCAAAACGCTGCCGACACGCCCCCGAAACGCCGCGACGACCGGGCCCGCCCCCGACACGCCCCCCTCGGAGAACCCCGGGACTTACGCGAGTCCCGGGGCTCTGCGCGCGCCGGGAGGCCTATGTAAAATAGGCTTCCCGGCGCGCAGGGCCCTGCTCGCGTAAATCCGCCTGGTTTTGGGCGGATTTACGCGAGCAGGGCTCTGAAAATCCGCCCCATAGCTTTTAAAATTTACCCCACTGTGTTTGTGGCACACTATTACAACAGAGGTCTTGCACCACTTGGATTACTTGCCTTTCAGATGAAACATTTGTGCTAGGTGGCCGGCCCTAGGACCAGTTTGATTTTTTAAACAAAGTCAACGAAGCAGGAGCAGTTGTGGAGCGCTCTTACTACAGAATGGGTAAGTGGACAGCAGGGGACCACAGAAGGGTTCCAGGGGAGGTCCATTTCTTGTTTATTAAGCATGTTTGTTTCAGTCTGGGAAAGAAACCAAATCAAAACAATCATTATATAAACTAAATACAGAATCTCCCCTCCTCCTAAGATGATGAAAATAAAATGTGTTTGCCTTCCACATTCCTAGTATGGAGTCTGATGATCATTTTTGGGATCATTTTCACTGGCCGAGCTGCCTTTTATTTCTTTACAAAGGTTGGTTGATTGGCTTGGTATTGTGAAGCTGATCCATATTTATGTTTCTCCCATTTATTATATTCTTAGAGGTAGATTTTAAAAACATACGAGCACGCGTACTTTTGTTCGCGCCAGCGGCGCGAACAAAAGTACACCAGATTTTATAAGATACGCGCGTAGCCATGCGTATCTTATAAAATCCGGGGTTGGCGTGCACAAGGCTGCGCAAAATCGGCAGCCTGTGTGCGCCGAGCCGCACAGCCTGCATCCGTTCCCTCCGAGGCCGCTCCAAAATCGGAGTGGCCTCAGAGGGAACTTTCCTTCCGCGTCCCCCCACCTTCCCCTCCCTTCCCCTATCTACCCCAGCCCCTACCTAAATCCCCCCTCTTACCTTTGTTGGGCAAGTTACGCCTGCTTGAAGCAGGCGTAACTTGCGCGCGCTGCCCTGGCATTCCCCGGAACAGGCAGCAGTGCCGGGGGACTCTGGACCCGCCCCAGACCGCCCCCTGCTCTAGACACGCCCCCATACACACCCCCTCCCGCCCCTTTTATGAAGCCCCGGGACTTACACGCATCCCGGGGTTTTGCGCACGCCGGCGGCCTATAGGCCGCCGGCGTGCGATTGCCCTGAGCACGTAAATCCGGGAGGATTTACACGCGCAGGGGTTTTAAAATCTACCCCTTAACGTTCAGCTGAGGTTCATTCCTGACCATTACTGGATGTTTTATTTACTTTGTGTTTAAATATCTTAAGATTATTGGAAACTGTTCTTTTTTTTTTGTTTGTTTTATGCATGCATACAGGTGTGCAATTTATAAAATAACTGTGTTCCTGAGTGAGGGCCGACACTTGTTTGCACATGTGTACTTGCACGCCAGTTTGAAAGTTATCGTCCGGGATGTAAACCCTCTGGGGATTTGGAAATATGTACAGTACCTGAATGTAATCCTCAGTGAAGATCTGAAAGGCGGAATATACACAAATATAATAAATAAATCTACCATTTCAGTGCTAAGTCTTAGGTCACTGCTGCCTCCATAGACTGCTCTCCTCACTAGTGAGGATTGTCCTTCCAATTTAAATCTGCCTGGATTAACCTTCTGAAACATAGAGCCTGCCATCTTCTGCCCATTATTCTTCAGCTCTAAAGATGAACTATTATTTTATGATCACATTTCTTTTTCTGGTAGATCCCACCCCCACCTCCATTTCCTCACAAGCAATAGTTCTATAGACATATTTCTTCTTTCATTCCCTGGGAGTGTTCCTATGGATCAGGGCAATGGCAGACAGCTCCCTGCAGTTCAGATGCGTTTAGGAACTGAAAATGTCAGTATTCTGCATAAGGCTTTTTTCAGGGCCACTTTTAACTCTTTGCTTCTCAAGCTATAAATGAGCGGGTTTAACAGAGGGAGAGTGACTACATACAATGCGGTAGGCAACGTATTTGATTTTTTAGAATCTTCTGAGCTGGGCTGCATATAAACTCCCAGTATAGTCCCATATGCCAGAATGATGACTGTGAGGTGGGAGGAGCAGGTGGAGAAGGCCTTCCTCTTCCCCTCTCTGGAACGGATTTTCAGGATGGTGGAGATGATAAACACATAGGGGCGGATTTTCAGAGCCCTGCTCGCCTAAATCCGGGTGGATTTAGGCGAGCAGGGCCCTGCGCGCCGGTGCGCCTATGTTCAATAGGCCTACCGGCGTGCGCAGACCCCGGGACTCGCGTAAGTCCCGGGGTTTGGCGAGGGGGCGTGTCGGGGGCGTGGTTACGGCCTGGGGCGGTCCGGGGGCGTGGCCGCACCCTCCGTACCCACCCCCAGGTCGCGTCCCGGCGCGCTAGCGGCCCGCTGGCGTGCGGGGATTTACGTCTCCCTCCAGGAGGCGTAAATCCCCCGACAAAGGTAAGGGGGGGGTTTAGACAGGGCCGGGCGGGTGGGTTAGGTAGGGGAAGGGAGGGGAAGGTGAGGGGAGGGCAAAAGAAAGTTCCCTCCGAGGTCGCTCCGATTTCGGAGCGGCCTCGGAGGGAACGGGGGTAGGCTGCGCGGCTCGGCGCGCGCCGGCTATATAGAATCGATAGCCTTGCGTGCGCCGATCTAGGATTTTAGCGGATACGCGCGGCTACGTGCGTATCTACTAAAATCCTGCATACTTTTGCTTGCGCCTGATGCGCCAGCAAAAGTATGCCAATTCGCGCGGATTGAAAATCTACCCCATAGGATGTCAGGGTTAGGAGAAATGGGGCAAAGTCTATAATCACAACTTCTATGTAAGTCATAGTGTCAATGATAGAGGTGTCTGAGCAGTAGGGATGTGCAGAGCAAAATTTTATGTTCATATTTTTTATGTCCGAAAGGGGGTCCCACTTGCGGCCAATATGGACATAAAAAAAATCCAATGAGTTGGGTATATGTACATATGTGCAAAAAAAAAATTTAAACCCCCTCACCCTCCTTAATCCCCCCCCCAGACTTACCACAACTCCCTGGTGATCGAGCGAGGAGTGAGGACGTCATTTCTGCAATCCTTGGCGAGAAGCATGTGACGTCGGTGGCACGTCGAGTGACGCGGCGTCACGTGATTCCCGGCGAGTTCGCGCCGGACGGCTCGTTCGGCCCAAAAAGAACTTTTGGCCAGCTTGAGGGGGTCAGGAGGCCCCCCCAAGCTGGCCAAAAGTTCTTTTTGGGCCGAACGAGCCGTCCGGCGCGAACTTGCCGGGAATCACGTGACGTCGGCGTCACGTGATTCCCGGCTCGTTCGCGCCGGACGGCTCGTTCGGCCCAAAAAGAACTTTTGGCCAGCTTGAGGGGGTCAGGAGGCCCCCCCAAGCTGGCCAAAAGTTCTTTTTGGGCCGAACGAGCCGTCCGGCGCGAACTTGCCGGGAATCACGTGACGTCGGCGTCACGTGATTCCCGGCTCGTTCGCGCCGGACGGCTCGTTCGGCCCAAAAAGAACTTTTGGCCAGCTTGAGGGGGTCAGGAGGCCCCCCCAAGCTGGCCAAGCTCGCCGGGAATCACGTGGCGCCGCGTCACTCAGACGCGACGTCACGTGATTCACGTGACGCCGGCGTCACTCGACGTGCCGCCGACGTCACATGCTTCTCGCCAAGGATTGCAGAAATGGCGTCCTCACTCCGCTCCATCACCAGGGAGTTGTGGTAAGTCGGGGGGGGGGGGGATTAAGGAGGGTGAGGGGGTTTATATTTTTATTTTGGCTCAACAATCGCGATTTCCCACATATCGAACATATCTATGTTCGATATGTGGGAAATCCGATCGTTTATGTCGAATCAATTTTTTAAGTAAAAAAAAAAAATGAGTTGCGTTTCACTAATGCGGTCAATCCGAATGCACACCCCTACTGAGCAGGAAAGTTTCAGCAGTGCTGTGATTTCACAGAAGAAGTGATGGATTATATTGGAGTCACAGAAAGAAAACTGGGATGTAACAATAGTGTGTGGCAATGCCTCTATTAAGCCTGTTACCCATGAGATACCTGCCAGAAGAGCACAGACCCTCTTATTCATGATGATGGTGTAACGCAGGGGATTACAAATTGCAACATAACGATCATACGCCATGGCAGTGAGAAGCAGAAATTCTATCTCAATACAGGCCAAAAAGCAATACAACTGTGTAATACATTTACTGAAAGATATCGTATTACTCTGTGTCAGGAGGATTGCCAGTAATTTTTGCACAGTGACCTTCAGGGAAGAGATGTCAAGGACAGACAAGTTGGCCAAGAAGAAATACATGGGGGTGTGCAGGTGTGGATCGGCACACACTGTGCAGAGAACAAGTAGGTTTCCCAGAACGGCCATCAGGTAGAGGAGTGAGAAGAGAGCGAAGATTGGGAGCTGAACAGCTGGGATTTCTGAGAACCCCAGAAGCAGGAATTCTGTCACACCCGTGTGATTTCCCATCACCCTGTAGTCATGTTCCGTGGTATTCTGAAAAAAAAAAAAAGAAAAATAATCAGAAAAGTGAAAAATGAATAGAAATTAGTCAACACTGATACAAGCCAAAAAAACCCTTCCTACATTTGCTGAAAACCAAGAGAGAATGTCTGTTATTATGCCATAGTGACTAAAGAAGGGCATTGAGGTAATTGGGCAGTTCTTTTTTCTGTCTGCCTGCCAGGAGAAAGGATGCATTTTGCTTATAGTGTGTTCTGTCCCAGGTACTGGGGTCCAAGGGATAACTCTAGGCGGGTACAGGAAACCTCATTGACTTTCCCCAGGAATGTCTTTGAGAGAGAGAACTCCGGGATTGAGTGTTTTGGAGATGTCTGTAGCTACCTGGTCCGGCTTTCAGCATGAGAGGACTATGGCATCCAGTCTGTGATCTCTCTGCTAATGAAACCTTGCTAGACCCCAGAGAGCATTGAGAGCACTTTGGTTCAAGTCTTCTTTGTGATACCAGAAGAGTAGTTTTTTCCAGAAATCCGGAAATAGAATCTGCCAAAGTATCCTTCTTGGGTACTGCCCTTGTAGGGAGACTGAGCTAGATCTTTCTATAAAACCTAGAGAGGCAATTTTCAAAAGGAATTATGCACATAAAAGTAGCCTATATATGACAGCAATTTTCAAAAGCCCATTTATGTGCTTAAAAGGGCTGCCTGAATAAGTCGGGCTCACATGTGCTAAGCAGATTTTAAAGCCACCCAGATATGTGTGCATCTCCCGCAGTGCACATCACCAAAGATTTCAAAAAGGGGCAGAGTATGGGCAGTTCAGGGCTTGAACCAGGGATGTGCGCATAAATACATAGGTGCCCTGCTATGTGCCAAGGTCCCTTGCCCTGTTCTTTTGCTGTGGATGACGTGTACATTAAGAAATAAATAAAACTAGGCAGATCTCTGTATTTTTTTTTTTATTTATACTTTTATTAATTTCACATCATAACTTTGCATGAAAAAAAAAGAAGAGCATCTTAGCCAAGGAAATTGTAAAAACTACCAATAATCATGCATAAGCCCACATAATCAGGGGGAACTATTTGAAGCAATAATTTACAAAAACAAATGGTAAATATCTACCAGGAAATCCCATTCCTTTATCTTCAACTTGGATTACTTTTATCATGCAAAAACCTCTCAAGATATACAGGATCTAAACATATAAACTTATTTCCTGGAAAGCAAATGCCACACTTACATGGAAATTTCAAATAAAAGGATGCTCCTAGGTCTAACACCCTGGTCTTCAATTGAAGAAATTGCTTCCTTCTTGATGAGTTTCCCTAGAAACATCTGGAAAGATCTGAATCTTTTGTCCACAAAACATACTTTCCTTACACATAAAATACTGATGAAAGAACATATCTTTATCTGAATCTAACACAAAAGTAATAACAAAGGTAGCTCTTGTGTTAATATCATCCAATTCAAGCAATGATGAAATGTAAGGATATTGAATTGGTGTCAAAACATCAAAGGACCCATCTACCAAATCCCCCCCCCCCCCTCTTTCTGTCTGGCAGATAATAAGAAGGAGATAGTAAAAATATCTTATCATCTGAGGAGAAAGATCTGTGGGGTTTTAAGGGTCGGAGATAACTGGGAGGAGTGAAGGCTGTTAATCTAGGGGGGTTTGGAGGACCTATCTCTTAACAGGGCAAACTGGGGACAAACTGGTAAAATTGGGAATGGCTTGGGAGCTCACCTCTTTTAAAAGCCACCAATTGAAGCTGTACAAGAGGAATTTGCATGCACAGGTTTGTGCCCTCTTAAAATCTGGCACATATGTGCACGGAGCAGGATTAGTTTATAACATGCGCGCGTATGCTGTTAAATGGCCGCACCCTTGGGCTCAGATTGACATATGCATGCAAATGTGCTCCCAGGCGCCAATTTGAAAGATTCTGTCCCTGAGTGCACTGATGCACTTTAACCTATTGACAATTCAATAGCATGTATCATAGGCATTTTCAAAAGCCCAGAAATGCACAGACTTCCTTTCCAAAATTGCCCCTTTGTCATCACTGAAAATGATAAGCTGAAATGGTTGATGTGGATGCACCCATCTTGAATGTGATCATCGTGTGGAACAAGTTCTAAAATTACACTGTTGCTATTGAAGACAATGTGAAATAGCTCCAGTGGAGCTGTGAAACTCATCATTGATCTGAGGTGCATGTTGTATTGAACTGATACTATAAAGTAAAGCAGACGAGTTGGGACATAACATAGTATTGATGAGAGGAAAAGACCAAATGGTCCATTCCATTCTGCCCAGCAAGTTGCTTGTGGTAGTAACTGAATCTGTGCAGGTTACCCCATGTCTTCTGTAAACGATGGCAGGGACTGCCACTCTGTGCAGGTTACCCCCATGCCTTCTGTTAACGATGGTAGGGACTGCCACTCTGTGCAGGTTACCCCCATGCCTTCTGGGGGTAACTCTGTGCAGGTTACCCCATGTCTTCTGTTGGTAGGGACTGCCACTCTGTGCAGGTTACCCCCATGCCTTCTGTTAAGGGTAGTAGCTACTGCTCTATGTAAGTTATCTCCATGTAGAAATGCTACACCTAAAGCTAATATAAGTTACCCTATTTCATTTCCTTCCAGTGTTTGTCTCATGTCCTTTTGAATTCCATTACTGATCTCATCTTCCTCACCCCCTGTAGCTGCAGAATCAAAGGAGACCAGAAAACCTGGCTATAATAAATTTACATAGTCTCTGTCACATACTTTGACAGTCAAATCAGAGAAAGATTTTCAAAGTTGTAGTTAGATTCTGATAGTCCCAGAACTGCAGAGTTGCAAACTGTCGAGGTTATTATGAGACAGCTGCTCAATTACAAACAGGTCAATCCAGTAACGAGTGGTAGGAAGAGCTGCGTTAGTGCCCGGCGCACCCGCAGTTGCCGCATGCACAGTCCAGCTCACCTATCGCTCGATCCTGTATGTAAATAGCTTGCAAATGCAAGCTGCGTCTAAGAAGCGTCCGTGAAGCGTTAGGCCCGTGGAACCCATTTTACTGTATAGAGCGCTATACAGCGCCTATACAGTAACCTAGGTGCGCGGGCCTAACGCTTCACAGACACGCTGGTACCTGTCATTTCAAATGACATTTGAAATGACAGGTACCAGGAAGTGGACGGTTCTCCGACGCTTGGGATTGTCAGCCCTCTCTCCCCTCCTTCCGAAGCAAGGTGCAAAAAGCAGCCTTGCTTCGGGAGGAGGGGAGAGAGGACTGGCAGTGTAAAGCGACGAAGCGACTTACTTTTTTTGCAGCCCCCCTCCGGAGACGGACATCGGCGAGGACGACCCCGGCTCCCCTGCCTCCAGTTGCCCGCGAAGATGGACGCACGGGCGAAAGCGGCCCCTGTGCGTGCAATTGGGCCGCTCAAGACGCGACGTCACATGCCGTGACGCCAAACGTCATAACGTCACGCCTTGAGCGGCCCAATTGCACGAAGAGTGGCCGCTTTCGCCCGTACAGGCGTCCATCTTCGCGGGCAGCTGGAAGCAGGGGAGCCGCGGTCGTCCTCACCAATGTCCATCTCCGGAGGGGGGCTGCAAAAAAAGTAAGTCGCTTCGTCGCTTTACACTGCCATTCCTCTCTCCCCTCCTCCCGAAGCAAGGCGCAGCTTTGCTTCGGGAGGAGGGGAGAGAGGACTGGCAATCCCGAGCGTAGGATTGTCTGTCCTCTCTCCCCTCTCTCTCTTGCAACTTTTTTTTTCGCTTTTTTTTTTTTCGCTTTTTTCGGCAATATGGCCATATGGCCGGCGCCGGCCATATGACCATATTGCCGTACTGCAAAATGGCACCAGCCATACAGCCGGCGCCATTTTCCATTACGGCAACACGATTCGAGTGCAGGAGGTCGTTCCCGGACCCCCGCTGGACTTTTGGCAAGTCTTGTGGGGGTCAGGAGGCCCCCCCAAGCTGGCCAAAAGTCCCTGGGGGTCCAGCGGGGGTCCGGGAGCGATCTCCTATGCTCATGACGTCGGGGGACAGGAAGCAAAATGGCGCCGGCGCAACCTTTGCCCTGTCATATGACAGGGCAAAGGTAGCGCCGGCGCCATTTCTATCAACGCACCCGTGGCCCGAGAGTGGAAGATCACAACGGGACCCCCCCACTGGACCCCAGGTAATTTAAGACACTTTGGGGGGGTTCGGGAGGGTGGGGGATTTATTTTAAAGGGTCGGGGTGGGTTTTAGGGATGTTTTAGTGTGCCGGTTTTCCCGCCCTCCCCCTTCCCCTCCCCTTCCCCCGATTTACAATTTTTGACGATAAATCGGGGGAATTCCTATTAAATATCGCCTCTAACGATTTTTGACGATTTAAAATATATCGGACGATATTTTAAATCGTCAAAAAACGATTCACGTCCCTATTCTTAAGAAATCCTTGTTACATCCTGCTGACTGATACCTCACGGTGCTGGGCACTACAGTTTCACATGCAGGGCTTTCTATGGTGAATATTTAAAAGTGCAAATTCTTTACATGTGCAAAATTTATATCTAGATGACCAGGAAAAGTAGCAATAAAGCCCTCCAAATCTGGTCCATTTAGCCTTTCCCCTTATACCTGACATGAGTAGAGAGCTTACATTGGTGTGGACATTGTGAGTTCTCTCTGCTTCAGCATAGAAAAGGCTCCCAGTCCCTGATGTGTCCTGCCTCAGAGTATCACTGCTTTATTACGGACTGTACATCTCATGGAGGAATACAGAGTATTTAAGAGAGGATAAGGGATCTTCCTAGCATCAGGGTGCTCAAGAAAGGAGTTCTGCTTTCAGCATTTACAAAAAAACCCAAATAGAACATCTCTCTTGAAAGTTTAAACTTAATGGTTTTGCCCCTCTCCCTGTGAACATTTTAGAGCTACCTAGTAATGCATAAGCTGTGAACATTGCCAAATAACATGACACAGAGGTGAATCCAAACTACAATTCATAGTTTGGGAGGCGTGGAAGATGTTCAGCATCCAGCAGACTTTATGCTCAAAGTTTCTGCCTATGATATATTTCTCTGTCCCATTAGTAATAAATATCCCACTGCACAGGGAGGCAAGCATAAACTTTAATTAGGGCCTGATTTCAAAAGCATTTGTATGTTTTAAACTGGATTTTATATGTGTAAATTCATTATACCCATGTAAGTGGGCTTTTGAAAATTGTTACCTTATATGCCATTAAATTGTCAATAGGTTATAACTGTAGGAACTGTAAATGGCTTTTGAGAATTGCTATAACAGTACCTTACATTTACATGAGCAACTCCTTTGAAAATTCACCTATGTGGAGGTAAATTTCAAGATGTTGTGTGCATACAAGTAGCATATATCTTAGCAATTTTCAAAAGCCTATTTATACTCGTAAAACTCAGTTTTACTCTTGTGAATCCCTTTGACAATTACCTCTATAGAGTAGAATTTCAAAACTCAATTTTATTTCATTTACCTTTAGTTAATGGAATTTATTGTGTCAGGGCAATATTTACAAGACTGGTTTCTGGGTTTTTCATTATGTGGGTAATTTGGAAAGGATTTACAGGATAACACTGGGTTTTACACATGTAAATGTAGCTTACCCATGTAAGTAGGCTTTTGATCATTTCTACTATATCTGCCATTGTATTGTCCATAGGTAATATGCATGATAAGTGTGTTTTATGTACATAAATGGCTTTTTTAAATTGCTATGCTAGTAGGTTATAGTTATATGTGTAACTCCTTTGAAAATTCACCTGTAAGCCTCCATTATGTGAGCACCAGCTGCATAGATCCTGCAGAGCTACACAAAGGATCCTCCCAGAATCACTAAGCTTAAGAAACCAGTGTCTCCTAAACTCTATTTAAGATGCAACAGGAAACCGTGTTGCCTCCTCAATAGCAAGAGACCAGGCAGGACAGAGTCCAGATAACACAACACCACAAAGCCAACTTGAATTTGCTTCAGATTGTCTTTGAGGTGTCTCTTCAAAGATCCAAAATCCCAGAATACACAGCGTTCTTGGATATGGATATGGTTACGATTTAGTGTACTTCCTCAGCATTACCATCTTTCTCCTATTTTTAATGGAATTTCAGCAACCACAGTGCCCTGTTCAGGATCATCATCCCTGTAGTCATTATTGCCAAAATACACCAGCTCCAGCATCCCAATGTATGATTCATTTCCAATATCAGGAGCTCAAACGGGCAACCTCAGACCAATTGGTAACTTCTAATATAAGGGAGGACACTACATCAGGAGATCACCTGGTCCTGACCCTCTTAACCGAAGATTATTCTGTATACTTGGTAGGAACTTAAGACTTTCAAATGAGTCTTAAGTTCCTACTTAAGACTCCAGGACTTTTTGATTATTCATCTTTCTTCCCGGACTTTGTCAGTGACAGGATAGGAAGTTTTACAGCATGTTTTTTCATGCATTCCAACTGAATTATGCTTTGGTATGTGTATTTATCTAATCAAATTCATTTATTGCATTATTTATTTATTTATTTATTTATTTATTTATTGAAGAACAGTTATAACCAGCCCTTCTTACATTCAGAGCAGGGTACATTAAGAGGACTACATATCATGACTGGCTAGTCATGATATGTGAGTAAAGTTGAATGTTATATGGCATGGGCATATAACATTCTCCCTTTTACCCTATCGGCCCCAACCACTACATCCCCTCTAATATCAGAACTTTCCTGATATTTCAATGGTCTCCCGAAAGTCTAAATGGCTTCTCCAGTGCCCTAGTGAAACCCTTCTTCAAACATTTGAGATATTAGTTTTACATGATCTTGAACAACTTGAATCATTTATTGTCCCAGACTATATCAAATTCTTTCTAGGGCTGAACATCAAGCCATTTGGTCTCTTTCCACTGATGATTCAATCAGTATTAAGATAGCTGATAAGGGGGGCAAGATTGTAGAGTTAAATAAAACTGACTACATTACTGAAGTCCTACATCAATTATCAGGTAGCTCATTTTAAGAGGAATTAACATCTGATCTTACCCTAGAAATTGTTAAACAAATTGCTGTTATTATTCAGGCCAGTCGGGACTCTGATTTCAGCACATCTAATAAAGAATGACTTTTTGACTGAGAAATACCTGATAATACCTGTTTTTTATATGTTACCGAAGGTATCCAAATTGCTGACATAGCTGCCTGGAAGACATATTGCAGGCATTGGTTCAGTCTTCGAATGCCTGCATCCACTGCTACCACAGATTCCTTTATAAGTTAAAGATTCTGGACATTTCATTACCTTATTTCAAGCCTTGACAATATCTCCTGGATGCCATTTATTAGCTACACTTGACACTGAGTCCTACTCAAACATCCTTCATTAAGCTGTTATACAGGACATTCATTCTTATCTCAACACCCATCCTACAGATTCATGAGTTCCCACTGAAATTTTGATTGACTTCACATGCTTAGCTTTAATAAAATTTGTTTTTATGTTTCAGGATTATTTTATTTGCAGAACAAGGGTACAGCTATGGGCACTACTATGGTGCCAGACATAGCTTGCCTTTATGTGTCAAATTTTGAAGCTCTTCACCTTAACAACCCCTAAATCCTGACTCGGTTATGTTTAATTGATGATTTCTTTTCTTGATTTGGGATGATTCGGAGATACATTTCTTTTTTTTTCTTGATTGGTTAATGTCTGGGATTCAAACCTTACATTTACATAGACCATGAGTTTGACGGAGATTCCATTTTTGAATGTATTGGTGACACAGTCTGGCAATCATTTTGAGACCTTTATCTACAAGAAAACAATATTTTTCTCCAATATACTAGTTGTCATCCCCAACTCCTACAAGATAGTATCCCTGTAAGGAAGTTTATTTGTTTAAAATGCCTGTGTTCTACCAGACAGGAGTACCTTTTCTAGGCTCATTTTCAGGAAATAGGCTATTCATGCAAAGCTTTAAACATGCCTATAAAAGATCCTTATATAATAACAGGTATTTGTTTTTTTATGCAGATCAATAAGGTTTCCTCAGAACGCATTCCACGTATATCCTCACGCTAGTACCCAGCTATGTGATCACTGCTTGTGCACTTTCACTCGCTCTATCAGTTTATATTCACCATGCTACTGGGAGATATTATAAACTTGCATTTTTCATCTGATTCTAGTTCTACAGGGGTTGTATGTAATTCTGTGCTCCTGTAAACTCTTTTACATAGGCAAAAATTATTGTGCAGTTAGAGCACATATTTCAAAACACTGCAGAAGTATTCACCGCCTCAATATGAATGTTCCTTTAACTACACACTGGCAACTGGCACAACATGAGATGTTTTGTTTTGGATTATGTGAGAGTTAATCACCATGGGGTTCAACATAAATAGTGACAGATTTTCTCTTTCCAGACTCTGGTCCCTCTTGGGCTGAATCTAGTGGTTGATGTTTTTAAAATCCTGATTGGTCATTTTTCAATCACACAATCTTATTTGGGCTGTTTTTTACATTTCCTCTATGTAACCAGGGGTGGCCAACTCTGATCCTCATGACCCATAAACAGGCCTGGTTTTCAGGATATCCACAATGAATATGCAAGAGATAGATTTGCATGCCCAACATTCATCAAATGCAAATCTAGGTTATATATTCATTGTGGATATCCTTAAAATTAGTCTTCTTTATGGCTCTTGGGTATCACAGTTGGCTGCTCCTGATATAAAGGAAGACCCAAAGACTCAAGGATGTCTGAACCAGCTCAGATTCTTTAGCTCTGTCCCCTCTAAGGTATGTGGGGTTTGCCATCTCCTTTCCCCACACATCTTAGGGGGAATTGTGACTTCAGTAATGTTTTAAGCTTTGCTATTTCAGCTTTATAAGGAAGGAACAGATGGCCCTGAAAACCAACTGTAGTAGCTGATAGAGCAATGGGATTGGAAGATCCCTTTCAGTAAATCACCACAAACCCTCACAATACAGGGCCAGGGGGTGGATATTTTCTAAAGGCTATCAATAAAGATATTTAATTAGTAAAGTCATAGAATGGATTCTACAAATTTAAAAAATGTTGCAGTAGTTCTACTTCATGAAGCATATCAGTTGGTTTTCTTTTCTTCCAATAATCATGGCTTATGTGGCTTGTAACTGGACTACAACTTCAAGAATTAGTGATGCATCCAATCTGATTTAATTTATTGCAAAGTGCTTGATGCTCAGTATCAGTATAAAACTTTTTCCTTCTCTTTTTTATGTAAAAGACATTAAAATCCCTACTTTTTTGAACAGCCGTTTGTTGAATTAATAATGAAAAATAGTAAATTATGCCCTAATAGAAAGGTTGATTTTCAAACCAGTGCCGTGGTTCCCAGCACCTGCACATGGATGCAACATTTTATAGTATGCACGCATGTCAATGTGTGCATGTTATAAAATCCACTACTCCTGAGCACATGCATGTGAACGCATGCATGTGGGCATGAGTGCTGACTCGTGCGTAAGGGTGTACATTTTCTAAAACGTGCACAGCGATGTGATACGGCTTTCCCCAATTCACTCCTAGTCCGCTCCAATAAAGGGACTAGGAGGGAACTTCCTAAACCCCCGAGCCAACCTGCCTCCCTTTTCCCCTATCGGCCCCAACCACTACATCCCCTCTAACTGTTTTTTCTTCTAATGCTTATCTGCTCTCTGGAGCAGTAGTAGATTGCACGGGATGGCTGACATTGCTTCAGAAGGAAAGTGGCTAATGGCACTGACCCAGCCTGCCCAGACCCCACCTCGCCCAGACCCTACCCCTAGCCCACCCCTTTTTTTGTCAAGCCAGTCTTTGGCACATACCGGGAGATACACACGTGGCCAGGGGCTTTAGAAAATGTGCATGGCATGTGTGTGACCTGGCCACGTGTGTATCTCCTGGTTTTAAACACTTCAGCTTTTTTAAATTAGGCCGATATTATAGCATTTTGAATAATAAGAACATGAGAACATAAGAACATGCTATACTGGGTCAGGCAAGGGTCCATCAAGCCCAGCATCATGTTTCCAAAAATGGCTAATCCAGGCTATAAGAACTTGGCAGCTATCCAAAAACTAAGTCTATCCCATGCTATTGATTCTAGTTATAAGGGTGACTATTTTCTAAGTCAACATGATAAATATGTCACAACTATATCTTTTCTGATATGCGGCGGCCAGAATTGTACACAGTATTCAAGATGTGGTCTCACCATGGAGCGATACAGAGGCATTATAACATTTTTTTGTTTTATTCACCATTTCCTTCCTAATAATTCCTAACATTCTGTTTGCTTTTTTTGACTGCCACAGTACACTGAGCTGATGATTTCAATGTATTATCCACTATGACACCTCGATCTGTTTCCTGGGTGGTAGCTCCTAATATGGAATCTAAAAATGTGTAACTACAGCAGTGGTTATTTTTCCCTATATGCATTTTGTAATCCATGAAAGGACATCACCTCCTATCCCATGACTTTTTAGTTTTCTTAGAAGCCTCTCATAAGGGAGTTTGTCAAATGCTTTCTGAAAATCCAAGTACACTATATCTACCAGTTCACCTTTATCCACATGTTTATTAACCCCTTCAAAAAAATGAAGCAGATTTGTTAGGCAAAATGTCCCTTGGGTCCATTTGGACTGTGTTTCATCAAACCATGTTTTCTATATGCTCTACAATATTGATCTTTAGAATAGTTTCCACTATTTTTCCTGGTACTGGTCTATAATTACCCAGATCGCCCCTGGAGCCCGTTTTAAATATTGGAGGTTACATTGGCCACCCTCCAGTCTTCAGGTACAATGGGTGATTTTAAATAATAGATCAGAAATTTCATTTTTTTAGTTCCTTCAGTACCCTAGGATGCATACCATCCAGTCCAGGTGATTTGCTACTTTTTAGTTTGTCAATCTGGCCTACTACTTCTTCCCGGTTCACAGTGATTTGGTTCAGTTCATCTGACTCATCACCTTTGGAAACCATCTCCAGAACTGGTATCTCCCAAACATCCTCATTAGTAAACATGGAAGCAAAGAATACATTTAGTTTTTCTGCAATGGCCTTATCTTCCTTAAGAGCCCCTTTGACCCCTCGGTCATCTAATGGTCCAACCAACTCTCTCACAGGTTTCTTGCTTCGGGTATATTTTAAAAAGGTTTTATTATGAGTTTTTATCTCTGTGGTCAACTCATTTCAAATTCTGTCTTCACCTGTCTTATCAATGTTTTACACTTAATTTGACAATGCTTATGTTTCATCCTATTTTCTTCAGATGGATCCTTTTCCCAATTTTTGAAAGATGACTTTTGGCTAAAATAGATTCTTTCAACTCACCTTTTAACCATGATGGTAATTGTTTTGCCTTCCTTCCACCTTTCTTAATGCGTGGAATACATCTGGACTGCGCCTCTAGGATTGTATTTTTAAACAATGCTCATGCCTGTTGAACACTTTTAACTAGCAACAGTAACATGGAATAGACTTAGTTTTTGGGTACTTGCTAGGTTCTTATGGCCTGGATTGGCCACGTTGGAAACAGAGTGCTGGGCTTGAAGGACCCTTGGTCTGACCCAGTATGGCATGTTCTTATGTTTTTTCTGCCATTATGTTTCTGTTTCAATGACCTGATTATAAATTTCAGAACTGTACCCATATCACCACAAACCTGAAAGCAATGCCAAATATCTGTAAAACCTATAGATAAGTCCAAGTTCAGCCATCAAATCACATAAATGCTGAAAATATATATTAAATAGTGTTGAGGAAAAGGCTGACCCTTGAGGTATCCCTACCTTAAAATCATCCCAGTCAGATTGACTATCACTCACTCTAATTTTTATCTGATGCCCAATTGAAACAAATGAACAAATTGAAGACCTTTCCATAAATGCCGATTCCACACAGCCTGTCAGGCAAGATACTGTGTCTTATAGTTCAAAAGCACAGATGAACACAAAAAGTTTTAAAATTACAGCATCCCCATTATTTAATTCCCACAGGAAGATATATTCAATGATAACAAAATAGTTTTGGTACTATGTTCTGTAGCGAGTGCAGCCTTCAGGGGCCGATGGAGCAGGCTATGCGCACTTCACCTAGCTTATGGGAAAGCGGAGTCCTGGGGCCACAGGGTGGCTCCGGTCAGGACATGAGTATCACCCGTGGTGAGGTGTCTGTGTGGGAATGGGCAGCACTGGAACAGAGCTGGATGGAACTAGGAAGACAAGGCAAGACAAGTCTTGGGCAAGGACTAGGAGCTTGGAAATTGAGACTGAGGAGTCCGACATGCAGCTTGGGACTCTTGAGGAATAGGACATGGTGCTTGGGACTCTTGAGGAGTTTGACATGAAATGTAGACTTGGAACATAGACTTGGAACGTAGACTTGGGATGTAGACTTGGAACGTAGACTTGGAACGTAGAGACTTGGACAAGAAAGGCGAGTCCCTCAGACACCCTACACTGCATGCAGAGCTGATCGCGGAGCACATTGTAGACTCAAACAACATAGAACAAGGACACAGGCAGGGATGAACAAGACCCTTAGGTGCCCTAGACAGCCAGGAGGCTGGTTACAGACCTCTAGAGGAGTGGGGCGAGCTCAGAAAGTCACATAGCATTGGAGCGGAGCAACCCCTTGGGGCCTTCGGAGCCGGGACAGGATACAAGGAATAAGGCTTGGTCCTTAGCACTCGAGGACCAACCTCAGACTTAAAAGCAGGGAATCCCCAGAGGAATGGGTTCTTCAGGACCTGTAGCATTAGGACCAGGACAACATCAGGAAGGGAACGAGGAACATCACTGGACTTGGACTCACAGACATCTTGGAACTAGGAACATCGTGGAACTAGGAACATCTTGGAACAGAACATCTTGGAACTGACTGCAGGACTTGGAATGAACTGCAGGACTTGAAACAGAATCTTGGAACATGGAGGAGTATGCTAATGAGATATGCACAGAAAACCCCTGCTGAAACAATTACATGTGCCATTATGTACATAAAATTGTATGCTCAAGGCCCAGTGAGGCAACGCCAGTGTGTGGAGACCCATGATTGATGATTATCAGGGTGAAAACCTTTCCCTTTCAAGACAGGAAGTTGTCTGGTAGTGGGACTGAAGTTGGGATTCCTCTCAGGCCCTCCCAATATACCTTCTCTCAGACTGTTCCCTGTCCGACTTTCTGCCATGCTGTAAAGTTTCTGCCTCTGTTCAGCTGTCCTACAAAATGTACTGTAGATTCAGGAAACGTGAACATCATCCATGATTACACAAGAGCTGCACAGACACACTCCCATACCAATACCAGCAATGAAAAATATGGTCTGTCTGACAGGCGCTTTAACTTTACTACTGCCCTGACCCAAGTGTTAAAAAATCTACTTTAAAAAACCCTCACTAACCATTTTCCCTGCTAGTGCAGCTCCCTGCATACCCGTGAATGGATAATGTCCTCCTTTTCATACCATTTACATGCTCTCACACAATACCTGCTACAGGTTTTTAGTGTGGGGTTGTGTGTGAGTTTTCGCTGAACCTATGCACTTATTACATGCACAATTACCCATGCAGAACCAAAATCTTAAGGCAGGTTACGCACAGCTTATTGCATTGTCCCCATTGAATCCTAACTGTGGTCAATGTCTATGTTTATGTCACAATTCTAGCGCATGCAGAACGATTTTTCAGTTTATTGCATATCATCAATGTAACAAAAAAAATGCTAATAATGTGTGAGATACTTTACAGGCGTTTTCAGAGCTTCAGTGTTTTTTAGATTTGTGTAATATGAAGATATTCTATTTGTAATCTTTTGGTTTATATATTTTCTTCATCAGTTCCAGGAACCTCATTCATTAATTATTCTTGGAGAAAATAATTTCTTCCATTCTTTTTCTAAGAAAATGCAGATGTATATAAATAATAAAGTAAGAAAGCATATAAATATAAACTCAGAAAAGGTTCCATAATTCAAATTAAGATAAAAATAAAGTGCTAATTCATTCACAAGCAAGACATTTTACTACCATGCCAAATATTAACCAATTAGAAAAGTTAAGGTTTTTAGAATTAATTTTATTACCATTTATATGACACATGATATTTAATTTAATTTATGGGCTGCAGTTTGAGAATGCTCACTGTGGCAATGCAATAAGCTGGGTATAACCTGCCTTAAGATTTTGGTTCTGCATGGGTAATTGTGCATGCAATAAGTGCATAAGTTCAGCGAAAACTCACACACAACCCCACACTAAAAACCTGTAGCAGGTATTGTGTGAGAGCATGTAAATGGTATGTAAAGGAGGAAATTATCCATTCACGGGTATGCAGGGAGCTGCACTAGCAGGGAAAATGGTTAGTGAGGGTTTTTTAAAGTGGATTTTTTAACACTTGGGTCAGGGCAGTAGTAAAGTTAAAGCGCCTGTCAGACAGACCATATTTTTCATTGCTGGTATTGGTGTGGGAGTGTGTCTGTGCAGCTCTAGTGTAATCATGGATGATGTTCACTTTTTCCTGAATCTACAGTACATTTTGTAGGTCAGCTGAACAGAGGCAGAAACTTTACAGCATGGCAGAAAGTCAGTCAGGGAACAGTCTGAGAGAAAGTATTTTGGGAGGGCCTGAGAGGAATCCCAACTTCAGTCCCACTACCAGACAACTTCCTGTCTTGAAAGGGAAAGGCTTTCACCCTGATAATCATCAATCATGGGTCTCCACATACTGGTGTTGCCTCCCTGGGCCTTGAGCATACAATTTTATGTACATACATAATGGCACATGTAATTGCTTCAGCCTGGGTTTTCTGTGCATATCTCATTAGCATACTCCTCCATGTTCCAAGATTCTGTTTCAAGTCCTGCAGTTCATTCCAAGTCCTGCAGTCAGTTCCCCTTTATTATTTTGGTCACCCTTCTCTGTACCTTCTCTAGCGCAACTATATCTTTTTTGAGATGCGGTGACAAGAATTGTACACAGTATTCAAGGTGCGGTCTCACCTTGAATACTGCTCATCCATCCAATTACTTTAGCATTATATTTCCCATCACTTTCTTACTGATCCCCTGCATTTATCTCATGCTTTCCTGAATTTAGATATTGTTTTTGTCTCTACCACCTCCACTGGGAGGCTGTTTCATGCATCCATCACCCTATCTGTAAATAAATATTTTTTAAGATTACTCCTGAGTTTACCCAATTTCAACCTTATTTCATGGTCCCTTGTTTTAGAATATCCATTCTGTTGAAAGAGGTTCACATTCTGCACATGGAAACTTTCAAGATCTTTGAATGTCTCTGTCATATCTTCCCTATCTCGCTTTTTCTTCAAGGTGTACATGTTTAGATTTTTAAATCTAACCCCATATACTTTAGAATGAAGACCATTAACCATTATAGTAGCCACCCTGTGGACAACTCCATCCTATTTATATCCTTTTAAAGGTACGGTCTCCAGAATTGTACACTGTATTCCAAATGAGGTCTCACAAAGGACCTATAGAAGAGTAATATCACCTCCCTTTTTCTGCTGCTCATTCCTCTCCGTAAACAGCCAAGCATCTTTCTGGCTTTAAATTCATTTTGTCCATCTCTTTGGCCAGATACACTCAACAGAAGATCCCATTCTTACTTTGTGGTTAGAAGAATTTCAACTCCAATACTTGGATTTTAGCAACCTAAAGGCATTACTCTGCAATTTATTTGCATTAAAACTTAGCTGCCAGATCTTAGTACATACCTTGAGATTCACTAGATACCTCCTCCTGTTTTCCATACTTTCCTGGCTGTCCACCCTATTACAGATTTTGGTATCATTGCAAAAAGACCAACCTTTCCTGACAATCTTCTTTTATGTCTCTCACAAAAATGTTGGAAAGAATTTGTCCAAGGACTGATCCCTAGGGATGTGAATCGTGTGATCGATCATCTTAACCATCAATTTTGGCTGGGGGGGGGGGAGGGAAATCTGATCGTCATGTTTTTTTTTGTTAAACAATCATCAAATCGTAAATCGGCGTATGACATAGTGAGGGCAAAGGTAGTGCTGGTGCCATTTTGAATATTGGCAATACGGCCCGAGTGCAGGAGGTCGCTCCCGGACCCCCGCTGGACTTTTGGCAAGTCTTGTGGGGGTCAGGAGGCCCCCCCCAAGATGGCCAAAAGTCCCTGGGGGTCCCTGGGGGTCTGGGAGTGATCTCCTGCACTCGTGACGTCGGGTGACAGGAACCAAAATGGTGCCGGCGCTACCTTTGCCCTGTCATATGGTAAGGGCAAAGGGCCACCGGCGCCATTTCTATTAACGCAGCCGTGGCCCGAGAGCGGGAGATCGCGCTGGGACCCCCCACTGGACCCCAGGTAATTTAAAACATTTTGGGGGGGTTCGGGAGGGTGGGGGATTTGTTTTAAAGGGTCGGGGTGGGTTTTAGGGTTGTTTTGGTGTGCCGGTTTTCCCTCCCTCCCCCGATTTACGATTTTTTGACGATAAATCGGGGGAATTGCTATTGTATCGCGGCTCTAACGATATTTGACGATTTAAAATATATCTGACGATTGTTTTAAATCATCAAAAAATGATTCACATCCCTACTGATCCCTGTGGCACACTGCCAGTAACATCCTCATCTTCAGAGAAAACGGCATTTATCACTACCCCTTGTCACCTCCTACTCAGCCAGTATCTAACCCAGTCATTCACTCTAGGTTTCATATCAAGGGTGCTCAATTTATTCATATTTCTTCTGTGCAGAATCGTGTCAAAGTCCTTACTGAAATCCAAATACAATGCACCTAGCGTTCTTCCTTTCTTCAACTTCCTGGTCACCCAATCAAAGAAATTGATCAGATTCCTCTGACAAGATTTACCTCTGGTAAAACAAAGCTGCTTTGGATTTCAAGTCCTTTGGTTTCCAAAAATCACACTATTTTAGTAGCGATTCTATTAGTTTGCTCACCACAGAGGTTAGACTAACCACTATAGTTCCCAGCCTCCTCCTTACTTCCACTTTTATGAATAGAAACCACATTCACACTTTTCCAGTCCTCTAGAACTACTCCAGACTCTAAAAAAGCATTTAAAAGGTCAGTCAGATGAGCTGCCAGGATATCTCTGTTCCCTCAGTGCCCTTGGATGTATCCCATCTAGTTCCCATCACCTTACCTACTTTAAGTTTAGTTAAATACTCATGAACACACTGTTCTGAAAATTGATTAAGATTTACCTCTCTTCCAATCTCATTTGTGTTCATTTTATGTTCTTCTTCTCCAGGCCAAACAGAAATATTTAAGCAATATTATGTTTTCCTCTTTAGCCTCTACATATTCCTCCTCTTCACTTTTGATTCTCAGAATGCCACTTTTGTACTTCCTTCTGTGACTAACATATCTAAAAAAAATGCTTTCCCTAATGTTTTACCATGCTTGGCCATTATTTTTACTGGTTACAACTTAATCAGTTGTTTCTCCATCCAGGCAAAACGGAAATGCTATGGGTTAGCAGGTGGCCTAGTCTGGTGGTTCATAGTAGGGTCTCTATTAAATTCTCTGAATTTGTCAGGGACCTAGGATTTTGTGTTGACTCTTGTTCCTCATATTCATGCAGCATTAAAGTCAGTATTTTGTTAAACTTAGACTACTTTGACAATTAATTATATTTTATTCCATGTAAACATTTTCAAACTGTGAATCAGTTGTTTGTTCTTTCTTGCATCGGTTACTACACTCATTATACATGGGGGTGGAGGAGTAGCCTAGTAGTTAAAGCAGCAGTCTGTGACCCAGGGAACCAAAGCTTAAATCCCACTGTCACTACTTTTTACCTTGGGCAAGTCACTTTATTCTCCATTGCCTCAGGAACAAAAATTAGATTGCAATCCCTGTGGCGAGAGGGAAATACCTATAGTACCTGAATGTAATCCACTTTGATGTACACTTTGATGTGCTGAAAAGCAAAATATAAAATTTCTAAATAAATACATGGGTTTGCCTAATTACTGCCTGGAAGTTCTCCATTTGCTCCAGAATGCCACAGCCCGGATAATGTTGGGTCACTCTGTTCAGGAGCAAGTGCTCCTATGTTGAGAAATAAACATATCATTGGTTACCAGTCTGGTACAGGACTCAGTTCAAAATTCTTTGTTTAGTTTTTAAAGCTTTTATCCAACTTAGTTTACCATATTTGGCCAATCTGCATACACAATATTTTCCTCCAGAAAGCTTGCGCTCTTCGGATAAACAACTGCTTTTAGTTCCCTCCCTAAGTTATGCTTGTTTACAGAATCCACTCGTTCCTGAGTATTTTCAGGAGTGTAATATCTATATGGACAGGGTTGGGCAAGGGGGGGTCCCAATGTTACTGCAGTAAATTTAATGGGCCCTGGAACCAAAATGAACATTGCCCCAATAAGGTCAAAAATGTCACTGGGGGATCTAACTTGACCCCAATCCCTACCTTGGGGCTGCCAATTGAGGAAGCCTCACAAACAAGTCACCTTGGCCCCCCTTTTCATTAAAATAGTACAGAGGTGGTATCTCTCCCTCCCACACCCCCAGCTCCAGCCTCTGAAACTGTCTCACATAGGTATAGTTTGGGGTGCATGGGAAGTGGTGTCCCCCAAATGACCTGGGCTAGTGCTGTTTGTGCCCTTTCTAATCATATGAGCTCCCTAGTTATTATATCCCCAAATAAGAAAACACCACCTATGATTTCTCAGTAACTCTATCTCTTAAACACATAATCAGTCTCAGTCTGTGTCCCAGGCCCGTCCACATTGAAAAGAATCCATCTCCCACTAGTGATCCAAATTTTAAACTATGACACCCCCTAAAATCCAGCTTACCATATCCATGGCTCCAAAATGTCTAAATGGGGCAGGAAGAATATTCAGGCAGTCCTGCCCCAATTGCCAGTATATAAGAAGGCACCAGCTGCCCTGTGCCAGTGCCATTTCTTTTGTCTGGAATTGCAGAAGTGCAGAGGTAACTCTGCATAACAACATGGCACCTGCAATTTGGTCAGCTGATTCCATATCTACAAATCAGAAGGTGGGGCAGATGCTGGAGGATCAATCTTACCCCATTTAGAAAATTTGGATCTGCAAATGGGGTAAGATGAGTTCAGAGATTTAATTTTTTGATTGCCAGAGATGGACAACATCTTCTTTTTCTCTGCCTCCACCTGTAGTTGACTATCGATCCTCCTACCCCCTCTTCCCCTCTGGGTATGCCACCTCATGCAGTTACACAGTTTGCACATCCAGTAGCTCCAGGCCTAGTAACCAAATGCAGACAATGGTAATTAATGAAGCCCAATCTGGTGAAATTAAAGTGATCAATTGGTTTATGTAGTGTTCTGTGCTAAGACTGGATCTTTTCCACATCATTGTTAGCAATACTGTAGAGGGGCAAGAGAAATGTATGCTCATTTTCAGATAATACCAAAAAACTGTAACAGCATACACCTAGAGGAAGGGTTAAAAAATGAAATGGGACAGGAAAACACTGAACAAATGCTCAAGGGTTTAGAAAGTGAGTTGTATTTATTTATTTGAAAATAGTCCAGTTATAACAGAGGAACTGTGTTAAGTGATTAACAATTAAGAGGTTTATATTCAGCGGCTCATTTAGTTAGCAGTACAGCTTGGCTATTTAGCTTAATAAATCTATTCTCTTAATTTAGCCAATATGTTCAATGGCATAGCTGTTAAAGCTATCCATATAGGTTTATCCGGCTAACCTTAGGACAACTATTTGGGACAACCAGATTTAGCTGGATAAGTTTCCTGGATAACTCTGAATATCGGAGTTAGTCAGATAGGGGTAGATTTTCAAACACGGCGCGTTCGTGTACTTTTGCTGGCGCATCAGGCGCAAGCAAAAGTACGCGGGATTTTAGTAGATACGCGCGTAGTCGCACGTATCCGCTAAAATCCTGGATCGGCGCGCGCAAGGCTATCGATTACGTATAGCCGGCGCGCGCCGAGCCGCACAGCCTACCCCTGTTCCCTCCAAGGCCGCTCCAAAATCGGAGCGGCCTTGGAGGGAATCCTCTAACGCCCTCCCCTCACCTTCCCCTCCCTTCCTCTACCTAACCCACCCCCCCGGCCCTGTCTAAACCCCCCCCTTACCTTTGTCGGGTGATTTACGCCTCCTGGAGGGAGACGTATATCCCCGCGCGCCAGCGGGCCCCTAGCGCGCCGGGACGCGACCTGGGGGCGGGTACGGAGGGCACGGCCACGCCCCCGGACCGCCCCGGGCCGTAACCACGCCCCCGGGCCCGCCCCCAAAACGCTGCCGACACGCCCCAAAAACGGCTCGGTGCTCGGCCCCGCCCCCGACACGCTCTCAACACGCCCCCCTCCGAAAACCCCGGGACTTACGCGAGTCCCGGGGCTCTGCGCGCGCCGGTAGGCCTATGTAAAATAGGCTCACCGGCGCGCAGGGCCCTGCTCGCCTAAATCCGCCCGGTTTTGGGCGGATTTAGGCGAGCAGGGCTCTTAAAATCCGCCCCATAATTTCTCCAGCTAATTCACCTCCTCTCAGTTATACCCCAGAATGCTCCCAACTTATCCAGCTAAACTCTAGCTGGTTAACTTATCATGCTGCTAAAATTTAGCCAGACAAGTACCCACAATCTTCATTTAACTGGATAACATCTGAGTTATCTGGGTTAATGCTTTTGAATATGGACATCAAAACATTAACATTCATAGAATACAAGCAATACTAAACAAAATAAGAAAACAAACAAAACATGAATTGATTACCTTAAAATTGCAAGCTGCTATATAGTTTCATCCATAGGCCTCCTGAAAGAGTAGGGCTGATAAATGTCAACAAAACATTTTGAATTCCAAAATAGAGAGTAGCTCACTCAGCAAAGCGTTCCACATGTTTGGGCAAATTAAAGAGAAGACTCATTACCTTTGGACCTGTAGACATATTTGCTTAATACCAGGGAGTATTACTAACAGATCTTCAAGAAAGAGAAGCTGACAGGATGGCATAATTATAGAAACAAGACCTGACAAATAGCTGGGGTCCTCCGTGCCTCCAAACCAGTAAAAGTATATTAAATGGATTTCTTTGAACGATTGGCAGCCAATGAAACTGCCTGTGCACAGGAGATATGTGTTATCTCATTTTAGTCCAAGTAATCAACTGGGCCACTGGATACAACCCGGAGAGGCCCTGAGGCACTTTAAATTCCCCGATTGTCTGCGCCGCGCGCCGAAGGAGCGCGTCAAAGGGGCCTGCCCCTTTGAGCGCCCCTTCGAGCGGCCCTGCAGAGTGGCACTCCTTTACCCCATAACTGCCCTTCTCAGATCAGCTCCCTCAGCACCTTTCTAAAGTGCGAGTCCTATACCTTGGATAGCCCCCACGACAACGTAGCCCAGCCGTAGGCAAAGAATATAGTGGCACATTACAGGTAGCATCCCTCCAGTATCTACCCCTTTTTTTCCTGGTGCCAGAGTGTTCCTATGTCATATGCTAGCAGCCACTCGCACAGAGAATAATCGTCTGGCGTCCCTCCACCCTGTGCTTCTCCGTTTGTGCATGCCCTATCCCTGCCATCTAGACTACTGTACTTGATAACAGCCAGGTACTTGTCAACTGCAATGTTCTTGATAACCACTGTATTTGATAATTGCTGGACATAGGATAACTACCTCTACTGTATTTGAAAAGTATTGTGCACCTCTCTATTACCACACTCTATCAATTGCTGTGACTCATAGCTCTCCTCTTCCACTCCCTTATACACTGGAATTCGTTCCATCAAATATTTCCAGCCCTCCCTCTCTCCCCCTTCCACACATTCACCATTTTCTCGCTTCCGATTCAGTGCATTCTATAACCTGAAAGATAAGAACCTCCTCCTATCTCTCTTATCAGCACCTAATTCCATTCATACACTACATCCTAACACCCATTCAGCATGCATCAACACCAAATCACTATTCTCAAATACAACAAATGCAGGCCCAACTCCCCCCTATACCCACGGCATTACTCACATCTAAAAACCATCCTCCCTTCCATGATCTCCCCCCCTCTCACCCAAATCATTGGTCTTACCGCTCTCTCTCTTGTTCTCCTCAATGCCCAGTCACTAAACAAAAAAACCTCTCTACTCAATGACCTACTCATAGACCAAAATCCAGATATCTGTGCCATAACAGAGTCCTGGCTTAAGGAATCTGATACGGTTCTCCTTAATCAGCTTCCATCTGATACATACGACATTTTTTCTATCCCCAGGGCAAAAAAGAAAGGAGGTGGTTTACTTTTAGCCATTAAGAAAAAATTCAATATGATTCTCCTCCCCATCCCTCCCCCACCTAAAATTGAAATAGGACTGTTCAAGTCCCCCTCTCTACAAATCTGTCTCGTCTATGCCCCCCCAGGAACTCTACATAGCAACCCGTCAACCCTTATAGAATACATCGCTAAGAACATCTCTATCGACACCCCAGCAATCATATTAGGCGATTTCAACTTACATGTTGATAGCTCCCCCCGGACCCCATCATGTGACGCTATACTCGACTCACTAAATGCTCTTGGATTCAAACAATCCATTGATTTCCCTACTCACAAGGCAGGCCATACCCTCGATCTCCTCTTTACTAATGCCCTCATTCAAACTGACCCTCCTTCCCAAACACCCATCCCTTGGTCAGATCATCACCTCATCAATGCATCTCTCTCCATCAAGATACCCACACGCCACGATAACACTAATAAAACTATCCACTACAGAAAAAATTGTACTAGAGATGACCTTATTTCAGCAGTCTCAAACAATCTTGATCACTTAGACCTCTCCAACGCTGACACAGCACTGGCCTCATGGCATGACATTACAAATACTATAGCCAATTCCACATGCCCCCTACAAGCCAAACTCATCTCCTCACAAAACAACAACAAAAAGAAACCTTGGTACTCCCACGAACTAAAAAACCTCAAACAACAACTTCGAAAATCCGAAAAGATTTGGCGCCATGACCCATCTCATAAACACTTGGCACAATTCAAATCCTCCCTACACCTGTATAAAGAAAAACTTAACAATACAAAACGAGATTTCTTCGCTAACAAAATACACCAATTCCAATACAATCCTAAAGTGCTATATGAGTACGTCAACTCTCTTACCAAGTCAGCAGCTTCTGACGTCCCAGATGACGTAGCCAAATCTAAATGTGAAGAACTTGCCACATTTTTCCAAACCAAAATAGACAGGTTGATATCCAAGTTCACCAATGCATCATCCACTCCCATCCAACAATCTGAACCCATCTGCAACCAAATTAAGACTAGTAATAACACTAATATTCTATCTTCTCTATCATGCACTTCTACACTAGAAATAGAAATTCTCATTAAAAAGGCCAAACCCTCCACCCATCCAACTGACACAATACCCACCAAACATCTTCTCGCAATACCTAACCTGATTGCTAAACCCTTAACTAATATCATCAACCTGTCCATTAACTCAGGAAAGGTACCTGTCCCCCTTAAACAAGCAATCGTCAAACCTATTCTAAAAAAACCTAAACTAGACCCCTCTGATCTAGCCAATTACCGCCCCATTTCCAATCTCCCTTTCATATCCAAACTCCTTGAAAAAACCGTTAACAAACAACTCACCGAATATCTCGATGACAATCACATCCTTGCACCTTCTCAGTACGGTTTTCGAAAATCTCATAGCACCGAGACTCTTTTACTCTCACTGTCAGATCATATACTCAAAGGCTTCGAAAAAGGACAATCTTATATCCTTGCCTTTCTTGATATCTCCTCTGCATTTGATACCATCAGCCATTCCATTCTCCTACAGCGATTAACTGAAATTGGCATCACAGGTGTTGCTCTCAATTGGTTCAACTCCTACCTTAGTAACAGAGATTTCAAAATTCAGCTAGGAAATCATATCTCCAAGGCCATACCCCTCAAGCAAGGTGTCCCACAAGGTTCATCCCTCTCCTCAACCCTTTTCAATATCTACATCTTACCCCTCTGTTACCTCCTTTCTAGCCTCAACCTCCCTCACTATATATACGCTGACGATGTTCAGTTGCTCATCCCCATTACCGACTCTCTTTCAAAAACCATGGATATCTGGAAAGATACCCTTCAATCCATAAACAATCTCCTATCTTCCATCCACTTAGCCCTTAATACCACTAAAACTGAAATTATGCTTATCTCACCCCAAAACCAACTGAACTCCTCTCTTCTGTCACACATCCCATTTGCTCAACAAGTCCGAGATCTGGGTATCATTCTCGATGGCCACCTCACACTGAAGAAATTCATCAGTAGTATAATAAAAGATGGATTTTTTAAACTTCACACCCTTAAGAAACTTAAACCTCTACTTCATCCCCCTGACTTCCGTACGGTTCTACAAACCATTATCTTTGCCAAAATCGACTTGTAATTCCCTTCTCCTCGGACTCCCCAACAATGCCATCCACCCCCTTCAAATACTACAAAATACAACAGCCCGGATTTTGACCAACACACACAGACACGACCACATCACACCGGTCCTAAAAGATCTACATTGGCTTCCCATAGCTTCCCGTATACAATATAAGGCTCTCTCACTCGTTCATAAGGCCTTGTTCAATCCCGAAATGAATTGGTTCAATGACACCCTCCGATTTCACCAAGCCAATAATCCCACTAGACACATTCATCTCGCCACCATGCCCACCACCTCACCTAAACTTTACAAATTAACCTCCACGAGAGCCCGTGCATTATCTATCGCCGGGCCTATTCTCTGGAACACAATGCCAGTTGAACTTTGCCAAGAAGAATGCTCAAAAACCTTCAAGCGCAAGCTCAAGACCTGGCTCTTCACCAAAGCATATACTTAAAGGCCCGTGCTCTCATCTACACCCTCCCTTCTCTGTCCCCTCTTGACTTGGTTTTTCACTAAAAGCGGGTGAGTCCCCGCTTGAACTGGCTTCTCCCTAAGCTTACACCATTCCTCTTCTCCCTCCCCTCTGTATTACCCTTCCCCCCTCCATTCCCTACCTCTCCCCCCCCCTTCTCACCTCACCCCTTCCCTGAACTATTGTTATTTTATATTATTCCCTCATGAGGTACTTTTTGTATATACCTGCAATCTTCGCTTACAATAATTCACTAATCTAATTTTATTCTTCTGTCACTTCTCCCCCCCTTTTTTTTCTCTTCTTTTACCTTCTTGTAATCATGTTATTCTAATTTTAGTTTAATGTTTTACTTCCCCTACCTTTCCTCATGCTCTAGTTATTATGTTCCAATATTTTTTAACTGTATTATGTTAAACTTGTTCGATGTAAAGCGCCGCCACTGGCACTAGTTTCTTGTTACGCTGTGAACCGATGTGATATCTTTGATGAATGTCGGTATATAAAACCGTTAAATAAATAAATAAAAAAATAAATAAAATACTAAAGCATCCTTAGAGCTAATAACTGACAATTATACAATCCCACAAGCAATAACCTCTTCAGCGCTGAAATCAAGACCAGGCCCTTTTTGATTTGACTACTAAAGGGGTCATCTACATGATCAAAATTGTTCTCTTATACTATACTTTCTGTGTATTACTTCTAATGAGATAAGTACAAAATTAAATTAAAAGACTGTTGAATTTTTTTATATATAAAAAAGATATTTTAATTGGATTTGGTTTCTCTATTAATAAATATTAAAGGTTGTTATAAAACATTTGGTGGTTGGGAATTGGTAAATGACATTATCTGCAGTGCTTTCTAAATGATATAGTGCATTGTGGTAAGAGACTGTGGATTAAGAGCCTAAACGCAATGATGATCTGATACCATTTCCTGAAGATTTGCAGAGTGTAAGTGTGCATCTAATATGGTTATTACATGTCAAGACTAAGGGGAAGATTTTCAAAGGGGTACGCACGTAAGATACGCACGTAACCCCTGAAAAGCTGCCCCTTCCACCCCCTGCACACACCGAGCCTATGTTGCATAGGCTCGGCGGCGTGCACAAGCCTCGGTACGCGCGTAAGTCCCAGGGCTTTCTTGGGGGGGCGTGTTGGGGGTGTGTTGGGGGGCATGTCATGGCCAATGCATCATCATGTGGCGTTCCAATGGCGGGGCCGCGGGCATGGTTCTGGCGCAGGGGCGTTCCAGGGGCGTAGACGTGGCCTCCAGACCAGCCCCTGGACTGGAATATGGCGCGCCGGTGCGGGCAAGTTACGCCTGCCTCGGGCAGGCATAACTTTTGAAATAAAGATAGGGGGGAATTAGTTAGGGCCAGGAGGGCGGGTTAGTTAGGGGAAGGAAAGGGAAGGTGGGGGATGCTGGAAAGAAAGTTCCCTCCGAGGCCGCTCCGATTTCGGAGCGGCCTCGGAGGGAATAGAGGCAGGCTGCGCGGCTCGGCACGTGCAGGCTGCCGATTTTGTGCAGCCTTGGGCGCGCCGACCCCGGATTTTAAAAGATACGCACGGCTACACGCATATCTTTTAAAATCCAACGTACTTTTTAAAAATCTGCCCCTAATTGATTACCTTAAAATGCATAAGCATTTACTCTGCAAGCTGCCATATCAGTTTCATCTATGGCAAAGCATGCCACAAGTTTGAGCTATTTAAAGAGAGTATTTACCAGGGAGTATTACCAACAGATCATCAGAAAAGAGAAGCTGACAGGATGGCATATATAAAGAAACAAGATCTAACAAACATCTGGGGTCCTCCGTGCCTTCAAACCAGTAAAAGTATTTTAAATGTCATTCTTTGATTGATTGGCAGCCAATGAAACTGCCTGTGCATGGGAGAAATGTGTTATCTCATTTTAGTCCTGGGCCATTGGATACTGAAGCATCATTAGAGATCGTAACTGACATTTGGGCAATCCCACAAGCAATAACTTCTTCAGTGCTGAAATCAAGACCAGGCCCTTTTTGATTTCAGCACTGAAATGGTCACCTACATGATCAGAGTTTTTTTTCCCTGTACTATACTTTTGTGAGTTACTTCTAATGAGCTAAGTACAACACAATTATTAGACAGTTGAATTTCTTTATATAAAATTTCTTTCTAATTGGTTAAGGTTTCTCTATTAAATATTAAAAGCTGTCATAAAACCTTTGATAGATTGGGAATTGGTAAATGAGATTACCTGCAGTGCTTTCTAAATGATACAGTCTGCAGCCCATTGCAGGAGGATATCTGATACCATTTCCTGGAGATTTGCACTGTGTGTATTTGTGCATCTAATATGGTTATTACATGTCAAGGCTAAGTCTAATTAAAATATCAAATCACTTAAGGGCTCATTAAAGGGTATTGTTATTGCCATTACAGGGGAGGAAGTTTACAGGAGAGTCATAAGCATCAGTTTTACTAAAATTAAGCAGTAGGTGGATCTCAGTCACCCATGATTTTATCAATCCTATAATGGATGTTACCCACTCTAATCTTGCTAGAATCTCTATCTGAACTGAAAAGAAAAGCCTTATGTCATCTACATACATTTGATAAACTATGAAGGCATCATTAGGGATGTGCAGATTCGGATTCGTCGGGGAGCAGTTCCGTTACATTCGGCCATGTGACAGGGCTGACCAATGGCACCGGTAGCCCCTGTGACAAAGGCTATCGGCGCCATGATGAAATCGGCACCAAGGGTGTGAGTGCAGGGGATGGTTCTTGGACCCCCCGCTGGACCACCAGGGAGTTTTGGTAAGTCTTGGGGGGGGGGGTTTCAGGAGGGTGGGGGGTTTGTTTACATTTTTATTTAGGTGGCCATATAATTTGGGGAAGATTCGTGTATTCGTGGGGAATCGCGATACGTTTCGCTTCCCCACAAATACTACGAATTGTGAAATATATGTTGCGGATCGCCAATACGGCGAAAACAAATGCACACCCCTAGGCATCATAGGAGCCTTGGATGTATAATGAAAAGGGTCGAGGACACAACAGACCCCTGAAGCACTCCAGCTAACTCAGGAAACCAATCTAAACTTTTCTGACCATTTCAAACCTCTTGCAATAATAAAGGAGACAAACCATTGATAAACATCACCCACAAAACCTAAATGTCACAAACTCTGCAACAAATAGCATGACATATAGTGTGAAACTAGGAACTTTAATGCTTTAAAGTATAAAATCAGGCACTTGAGGTACAAAAATCCACCTGCTACATTTCATTAAGAAGGACAGGAACTGAAAACTGTAAAACAAGACAAAGATCAAGGAGTATTTGTTTCAATTGACCTCATGTTTACTTTAACACAATTTTGATTTAAATAGCTTGAATACTGTTTAGTAACTGACAATGTTGACTTCCTGTTTAAAACATTTTTCAGGGCCACATTTAACTCTTTGCTTCTCAAGCTGTAAATCAGAGGGTTTAGCAGTGGGAGAGTGAGGATATACGCTGCAGTAACCAGCTTGTTTGATTTCACAGAACTTGCTGAGCTGGGTTGCAGATAAATTCCCAACATAGACCCATATAACAGAATGAGGACTGTAAGATGGGAGGAGCAGGTAGAGAAGGCCTTGCTTTTCCCCTCTCTAGATCGGATTCTCAGGATTGTGGAAATGATAAAGACGTAGGATGTCAGGGTCAGGAGAAATGGGGTGAAGGCTATAAAAACAGACTCTATATAAGTCATAGTTAGAATGATTGAAGTGTCTGTGCAGGAAATTTCCTGCAGTGCTGTGAGTTCACAGAAGAAATGATTGACTACATAGGAGTCACAGAAAGAAAACTGCGATGTAACGATAGCGTGTGGCAATGAGTCTATTAAACCTGCAAGCCATGAGACAGCTGCCAGAAGAGCACAGACCCTCTTATTCATGACTATGGTATAACGCAGGGGATTGCATATTGCAACATAACGATCATATGCCATGGCAGCAAGAAGGGTAATTTCTATCCCCGCACAAGCTAGAAAACAATACATCTGTATAATGCATGCAGTGAAAGAAATAATATTACTCTCTGACAGAAGGACTAAGAGTAATTTTGGCACAGTGACTGTCAGGGAAGAGATATCAAGGATAGACAAGTTGGCCAAGAAGAAGTACATGGGGGTGTGCAGGTGTGGATCAGCACATACTATGCAGATAATAAGGAGGTTCCCCAGCACGGCCATCAGGTAGAGGAGTGAGAAGAGAATGAAGAGAGGGAGCTGCAGCTCTGGGAACTCCGAGAACCCCAGAAGCAGGAATTCTGTCACAGTGCTGTGATTTCCAGTTTCCCATTGTTTGTGCTTCATACTGTGCTGAAGAGAAAAAGAAGATAGAGTAAGTGAGAAACAAATAGGAACTAGGCAGCACTGAGTGCATCTCTTAGGTTATAGTGGCTACCAATTTGGAATTAGGGCATTTTGCATTCAGTTTTTGATCTACTGGACGTAAGAGAAGATACATTTTATCTTATGCCAACTATTCTAAAGTACTACTTCCGCAAGTGTGGGAAATGTATGACTTTTTAACATCCATCTGCCTTTAGCTCCTCCTGAGCACATCAGTATCTTTTATTTACTTATTTGAAAGAGATGCTATATCACTTATTTTGACACAAATCAATGCTAAGCAGTATACTCATCATAAGAAAGCAATTAAAATGTAAAACATGGCATAAACATTCAATAATACAAAGAAAGCGATCGACAATATAAAATAGCATAAAGTTAAAAAAAACAATAAAACAGATCGCGGCAGATATAACTAAAACACAGAATGACTCAAGAGAAAGCTAACTGCAAATAATGAGCCTTTAGCTTTTTCTGAAGATTTTCAGTTCAGTAATGTGCCGTAGCTTATTCCACAGGCTGTGGCCAGTGACAGAGGAAGCCCTACTATGGGTGGCCTGAAGAAGTGCCCTTTACTGGTGGGTATCTGAAAGACTCTCTTGTCAGATGACCTTAGAGCTCTCCTAGGAACATATCTTGTAAGCCTACAGGATATGGAGACAGGACCACCATCTTGAAGAGCTCTAAACACTACCATCAACCTTTTCATCCTAAATCTCCTGAGGGACTGAAATCCCACAGTCAGAGCCTGACACATTAACACTTTAATACAATCCCATACTCACAGAATCAAATAGTCATGGAGTCATAGCAGGACATCTGTACAGTTATACATTAATACACTTATCTTGTCATCTACCTATATAACTGAGCAGTCTGAGAGAGATTTATAATGCTATAGCTCAGAGTTACATAGTGATAAACTCGTGAGATCAGAGTGAAATAGTTGAATGATTAAAATAGAAATTTACAAAAGTATTGTGTTACCCTCTCACACAGTCACAGTTATATTGTAACTGTTTTTCACATTTGTTTGCAAACACGTCTAGGAAAATAAAATCAAAACTATATTTTAAGATACTTTTTATTTATTGAAAATATATTTATTTAAATCATGTCTTAAAGAAATGATGAACAATTCTCTTTGCAGTTATAGGAGATCATTACTGGGGTATATATTCAAAAGCTGTGTAGGATATTTCCTGTGTAGATTGTTTGTCTTCTGTCTTTTGTCTTTTGTGTTATGTGTATGTGCACAGGATGGCTTATGCACAAAAATAGTGCAAGATCCAGATGTGTTCAGGTTAAAAACTCTAACTCAAAATTTACATTTGTGAAGTGGCTAAAAGTATTTCATGATGTGCGTACTTGAAACAACATGAAAATAAGAGTTCCTACAGAAATGTTTAAATTGATGGAGGGAATTCTGCAAATACATTGACGTTACAGATATGCCTGTGAATGTTTCCTCATGTAAGTTCATCTCAATCATAGCCGGTATGAATATTCACTGCTACTTTTGCACCTGTTTAACCTTTGGTGGGATGTGAGAAAGAAACTCCCTGGTCTGCTTCTCATTTAAAATGTGCTTTATTTTTGCAGGTACAAATGTAATCATGGATCTTGCCACTAAGCAGCCTATGGAAAATTTGCACCTAAGACCCTTATTGTTGTTTTTCATTTTTATTTAGTTCATGACATAAATATTGAAGACTTTTGAAACCTGCTCTTATTGCCTTCTCTGCATCTGTGGCAACATATAACTAAACATTAAGTTCATTTGAGATTACACACAACTTCCAAATGGGTTCCTTACATCCTGGGTGGTGCTCAGCTGAAGACAGATGGGTACAGACAGATGAGCAAACATGGTCACTTCATTCATTTATTCCTTTCCTTTTAAAAAGAATGCAAAATGTTCTTGAAATGCTAACTTTTAAAATATAAAAAATTGGGAATCCAAGAAATTGCTGAGAACTACTAAATATCAATATACATAGAATCCAGCTCAAGATGAGAAGGAAATGTTTGTTGAAGCTCTGGAGAAACCTCATAATAGTGCCACTAAGGGCTGAAAGGTTAAGTATGCAGCTCCAGAAGGCGCTAGGGCTTTTTAATCATTGGTAACCCAGAGTTGATGATTCTTTTTTAGAAGCTGTCATGCACATAGGTGAAAAAAGTCCACTTAGGACTATTTGTGGTTTATATTACCAGTCCGTAGTTTACAATCAGGTCATGCCGGCATCTTGAGCTGGAATCTATGTATATTACTTTTAAAGTATTACAAAGTAAGTGCTGCTTCTATTTGAAAATCCTGGAAAATATTAGAGCTTAAATTTTTATTACCTTTCTTTATGTAATCTAATACCAGGGTTTTACACTTGATTTTAGTAATTTTCAGGATTTTGCCCTTGATTTTCAAGAGAGTTCAAATCATTTAATAAAGACTAAAATCCCCCTCCTTTCATATTTTTAAGCTGCTGATGTGTTTTCAAGGGTTTGCCATATTTTAAGCCAATTGCATCTCAGATCGTGCCACTCATCACTAACTTTGAATATCTAGTAGAGCAGTTGGGTCAATACTTGAACTTCCTCTCAAAAGATATTGTAAGAACAGCAGAAAATATTTTATACATTTTCTCTGGGAGTGATGAGAACATTATTTAGCAATGATAAATTTGCCCCAAAATTATCCAGAGTACATCATCCATACTTCAGGATTACTATCATATCAAAGACTTAGATGTCAAGCACATTCCCCAAGAAAGCATTTACAAACTGAGGGTACATCATACCGGAGAATATTAGCACAGATTATAAACACTTACTTTCTTGGCGAACGGTATCTGCATCTCTGGCACGAATTGCCTGATGAGCTGGAAGTCATTATATTGGTTGATAGATTCTTTGGGATTTAATCCCTGGATACCTAATGTCTTTGGACACAATAATTATATTCTACATTTATGGGATAATTTTGTAAAAGTCTGCATTATTTGGAAGGCAAGTATTCACAGATTTTATGTCAGTTTTCAGAGGGAATGTACATACAAATTTTCCCTATGAAAGTTACCCTACCAAAACTACTTGCTTACAGTTATGTTTGATTTTGACTGTAGATCTTTTTCTGGAAAAATGTATAAATATACATTTGAAAATTGTATTTTCAGTTTTGTGGGGATAAAGTGCAAACTTTAATTGGCTCATATGAGATGGTACTTAATGACAACCCTGTCACATGTCCCAAGATAGTCAGTGGGAGAGTTTTGAATATGTCTCTAAGGTTGAGATAAAAAAAACATTATGTCAAAACTGACTGTTCCTGGTCATCATCAGCCTAAAGAGGATTTTTATTGAAATTCTGATTGATATAGTGAATATTTCATTCATAGAAGTTTTGTGTTTTGTTTCCTTGAAGAAAGTCACAAGTCACCCCATTCTTAAGAAGGATAAGCTACCAGTTGACAGGTTTGCCAGATATGCGTATTTTCATCCTATGTTCTATTGCTAAGGTTCTAGGAAAAGCAGTGCTGATTTAGTTAGACAATTTTTTTTTCTTCAGTATGTGCTATAACGAGGTAGTTATGCTTCTACTGTAGGTGCTAAGCAACAACAGAAACCTTGGGTCTAGATTGCGGTGGGCTGCTGAAAACAAACATACCAAGAGAGTGGGAGTATATAGGTTTGGTGGAGGTAAGGGTGTTGGTGGGGGGCCCCTGCAAAATATATGTAACCCCACTCTGGCATGCATGCCCAGTACGGGTGAGGCATAAATACATGTGTTACTCTTTGCAGCAGGAACCTTGGCTATCTGTCTGTACCATCTCCCTTCCTGCCCAGGGTGGAGGTTCAATTGAATGGAGGATGAAAGAAGTTCTCTCGGGCCCCAGTGCAGGGTGAGTAACTCCCCTCTCCTGACTCCCCTGAATGATATGATAGTTACTGATACTGTGTGTGCTGGAAGTTCCAAAGAAGTCACTGGAACTACTTAATTAGTGTCCAAATAAATGTTTACTGTTGCTAATGGTTATAAAATGGTACAACACTGATCCACAACACCAATTAAAATGTTATTTCCAAGATTTTCTTTAATCTGTGCAGGAATATGTGTGCTAGTGCCATAGGAGATAGAGATGTGATTCGGCTGAACCTTTCATTTTGGCCTTCATTATTGGCCCGCCATGGGAAATTTTGTTTTCCCGCAGTTTGGGCTGATTTTTTCAGCTGCCCTGAAAAAAAAACCTCCAAACCCACCCAACCCCTCAAATTTTATTAATTACAACTCCCTACCATCTTGGCCCCCCCAAGACTTGCCCAATCCCCCCCACAATACTTGCCAAAAGTCCCTGGTGGTCCAGCGGGGGTCCCAGGATCTCCCCCTCTCAAGCCATCCATTGCTCCTACCATGTGACAGAGGCCAACCCATGGCACCGGTAGCCCCTGTCACATGGTAAGGGAAAAGAGCCACCGGTGCCATTTTGATTAGTGGCAGCTTACGTCTCGAGAGGGGGAGGTCACTCCTGTGACCCCCACTGGACCACCAGGAATATTTGGCAAGTCTTTGGGGGGGGGGGGGGTTTGGGCAAGTCTTGGAGGGTCAGGATGGTGGGGGATTGTAATTAATTAAATGTGAAGGGTTGGGGTGGGTTTGGTTTTTTTTTTTTTAATGTGCCCTTCCCCCCCCCCAAAAAAAAAAAAAGGAAAACCACATGAAATTTTGTAGGTTTTTCTTTTGTTTCGTCAGCCCTCTCGAAAAGCAACACAATAGGAAACATCATCTTTATATCCTTTCGTTGCAAACAAATGCACATCCCTAATGGGAGATACTACCTTCATGGGTTTTGGAAAAATAGAGTCCCAGATGGTACAAGGTGTCCCGATGATTGCTGGGTGACCCCTTCCAACTAGCTTGAATACAGGATTACTGTTTCTGCACAAAGAGATACGCTCACTTTCTTTCCCGAGAATTGTTTGAAGCACTGAAGAAGTGGTTTAACTGATGTTAGGCTTGGCCTTTTACTCAGTTAGTTGAATTCTCAGATGCAGATCTTTTCTTTTTGCTGATGTGATCTATGATGGAAGAGATCTCTGAAGCAGATTCTCAGGGCTTCAAGCAGGAAGGGGGGGGCAGTCAAAACCTCCCCCTGGATCTTGAACTTCATTTCTTCAAAAACTGAAATTACCAGTGGAGTGTCTCCTTACAGCAGGTCACCACCACCTCAGGGGCAGGTCTTCCCTAACCTTGTACAGTCCAGACCCAGGGGTTCCCCATTGCCTGGGCCCAGGAGGTGTACAGGCTTCAGTAAGGCTCCTTCCAATCAAAAAAGTCTAAAGCAATCCCAATCAGCCAGCTTTTGGACTGAGACAGAAAGACCCCTCACAACCCTGGTGAGGCCACTAAAACAGGGCTTCCTTGGCTTCTCTTACTGGGCCTGCAGAACAATGAATTAAACTCTTTCTCTACCGCTATACTTCATACTAACCAAAGAGGACTGCATACCGAGCTGTATCTGAGGCTGTTATATACTATTACAAGTGGGACAGACATGCCAGACCCCCACAGAAGGTTGGCCTGTATTTGAATGGAACCTCCCCATACTTCATCCTGCACTAAATTAGCTGACACTGATCCCAGGGCTTACTGGTAACAAAAATGGATGGCTGTTACATATAAATGTATCATTCAATTGAAGTGGGAGGAGAGCACAGGAGGTGAGATGGGCCCAGTGGTAGAACATTGATTTTTTTAATAAGAAGAAAGGGCTTTCTTTTTTTTTTTTCTTGGGGGGGGGGGGGGGGCAGTGTCAGTATCGGTCTGGCACAGTTGAGCATTAGTCCTAGCCAGAGGGACTTTACAGCCAGTTTGTTTTAAATTTTTTTAAGGCTTACTACAATTAAGTAGCTATATTCTTTTTTTTTATTGTTATTTAATATAGCCAGTTTAGACTAAAGTCCCCAGATAACTTTAGACCTGCTCTCTGGTATGTCTAGAGTTATGCCGAAAACTTATCCAGGTAACTCTTAATATTGGAATTTGTCAGATAAGTTATTCGCCTAACTCTGCCCGAACTTGGAACTCTACCAACAAAACCCTTTCTTATTTGGCTAAATCTTAGCTGGATATCCAGTTATTATTAACTGGATAGGCAATGGAAATATTAACCAAGCCATTTAGATTTATTTTATTTATTTATTTTTTATTTTTATATACCGATCTTCTTGCATGGGTACAAATCAAACCGGTTGACAGTGAAACAATAACCTTGCATGAGAGCGTTACATAGAACATGAAACATAGAATAAACTTTGAATAAAACATTAGGAATATAGAACATTAGGTAACATTAAATTAAATTAAACATAATATAGTATTAAACAATGGATAGCATTGAGCAGTTGGGGCTAGATTGGGCTAAAGATAAGCAGATGCAGAAAAAACGAAATACATAGGACTTGCTAAGTGAGGTGCAGTAACATTGAGCAGGACATGAGGAGATGTGTGAAATTGATCAAGAAAGGTTGATGAGAGCCTTGCTTAAAAAACTTAAGTACTGTATATACTACTTGCTGGATTCCATAAGAGCTGTACTTACTGGATGACATAAGAAAGTTATGGTAACTTATTGTGAGTTATACGTCTAAATGGTTTTGAATACTAACTCAAAAAAATGTCCAACTATTGTACATACTCCAGGATCAGCAAAATTTAAAATATCAAAGACATAAAATGGATTTTGGTAATTTAATCAATAATTCACATAAAGCACATATAACTACTATATCATAATGACCTATTTTTAATTCTCCGGCGCATGCCAGTACCAGGAACACACGCTTATTTTGGAAAGCGTCCCGGCCACCTGTGTATGTCCCCCAATTTGTGCGGAAGAGCTGAGTTTGTAAAAAGGGGCGGACCAAAGAGGCAGAGGGCACTCACACCAAAAGGAAGGAGAACCCGATCAGCAATGGGATGACCTGATTGCCAGCTGGGTGACAGAGTGTTATGCAGGTATGCGTGGAGTGGTGCATTATTTTGATGATTTCCTGTTTGTCGGTCCTTCAGACTCTAGTTCATGTTCTAGGCTTTTGAACTCCTTCTTTGCAATTGCTGGTCGTTTTGGGATTCCAATTGCTGCAGGTAAGACTGAGGGTCCTGCCACTACTTTGGTATTTTTGGGGATAGAATTGGATTCTGTGGAGATGGTGTCTCGGTTACCTGTGGTGAAGGTACAACATTTGTGTTTGCTCATTTCTCAGGTGCTGCTGGCTAGGAAACTCACTCTATGACAGATGCAGGCGCTGGTGGGTAGCTTAAATTTTGCTTGTCGGGTGATTCCTATTGGCAGACTCATTTTGCGATGCTTATCTGTAGCAATAGCAGGGGGTGAAAAAGAGTCATTATCGCATTCTGGTTACACATCGTATTTGAGATGATCTTAGAGTATGGAATACGTTCTTGGAAGGTTTTAATGGCGTATCAGTTTGGCAAACTGAGTTGCTCTCGAATCACAAATTAGAATTATTTTCAGATGCAGCGGGGGGCTTTGGTTTTGGGCTCTATTGCAAAGTGCGTGGTGTGCAGCCCTGTAGCCAGACTCCAGGGTAGCGGCTGGGGTAACGAAGAACATTACATTTTTAGAGTTATTCCCCATTGTGGTCGCTTTGGTAATCTGGGGCAAGCAGCTGCACAATAAGAAAGTGTTATTTTGGTGTGATAAGTTGGGAGTGGTTCAAGCTATCAATAATTTGTAAGCTAAATATATGCTGGTTGCTGACCTGATGCGTGAATTTGTATTACGTTGTTTGTAGTTGAATGTTGTGAACATAATGGTCTACAGTTTGGAAATGTCTGCCTAGAAGGTGATAGGTTATGCCTAAAGATTCATTGGTCTAAGACCGACCAGACTGGGAGGGGTGTGTGGCTTGTCTTGGCCAGTGTCCCGGGTCTTGTTACCTTTCCGGTGGCCAATGCGCAAGCTTATTTAAGGGTACGACCTGAAGGAGGTACCGCGTTCTTCGTTCATGCCTGCGGATCCTCCCTTACTAAGTATTAATTCTCAATGGTTCTGCAGAAGGCATTAGCATCACTCGACTTGGGGGGGGGGGGGGCATTTTGGGACCCATTCTTTTCGGAATGGCATAGCGACTTCTGCAGCTGATTCAGGATTGTCCAGTGGCTTCATTTGCCGCACAGGTCGCTGGAAGTCAGGAGCATTTTCCACATATGTGAGACCTGGCAAACGTTAACTGTCATTTGGTTGGATGCTCACTGCTTTGTCTTTCCAGATTCAAGGACACATGAATGATGGGTGTGGCTTATTGGTCACTCTTACATCATTTGGGCACAGCAATGGGCCGAAAAGAGACCATATGGCCCACACCTGAGTCTGGATTGACATGGGGTCAGGGTGCGATGGATCGGTCTCTGTGGCATGAGGTGGAATCAACTACTCCCACTGATACGGTCTTCATTGTCCAAGTGGCAGCCTCATGAAGCTCTGGTCATACATCTGGGGGGCAACAACTTGAGTGATTGGTCTTCCAGGGATCTGCTGGATGCAGTGAAAAAGGACTGTTGTGGTGGCTGCCAGATACTATCATTTTGTGGTCTGACATCATTCCAAGGCCTAGCTGTCTGGATAACAGAAGGTGGGGACGGAGAAGAATTAAATTAAACAAACAAGTTGGGTTGTGGTTGGAACGATTTGGCGGGTGTCAGATTGCCCACACGTGGTTGTGGGAGATCTGTCCGGGGTTTTACGGCGGGACAGTGTTCACCTTTCAGATGTGGGCAAGGATTTGTTCCTGAACTCGATACAGGAGGCCTTGCAGCTTGGGTAGGCTGCAGCTTGATTGTGGGGGGTGAGCGGGCCGTGTGGAGGCATCCTCATGGCTCTCTCCCTGTGGCGGTGTACCAGAGCCATGACTAATATGGGAGCAGGGTTTAGAGCAAGGAACCGCTAGGTGGCGGGTCTCCTTGTCTCTGGCTTATGTCATGACTGAGGTCAGCCACATGGCAGGGACCCCTTGCTGGGGGCTGTGGTGGGGGTTCCGATTAGCGGCGGGAGGCCGCTGGATATTGCAGGACTGGTGGTCTGCGGAGGACTCATTGTGCTGGGGCATGGCAGATGGGTCCGGGGGGGGGGGGGGGGGGGGGGGGTAATAATTGATCTTATAAATTGGCTCTGGTGTTTGTTGATTGTTGAATGTTATGATTAAAGTTGCGGCCTTTGTTTATTACCCAATCTGTCTGATGATTGCTATTATGTTCTTATGTTCTTATGTTTCTTATGTTCTTATTATTGATAACACATGCCTGTGAGGAGCCGGGGGAGGGGACATTGGTCCTGGCTGCACATATTACTAGTTATCTGGCTCAGTGGCAGCTTTTCAGCAGGGCCGGATATTCCATCACTGCTACTTAGCTGGTTAAGTCCTAATTAGGGCTTTATTTACTAAGCATTTTCTATGATTCTGTGTCTGTGGGAATAATGCTTAGTAAATGATGCCCTTAGCTTTCTATGTAGTACTGAACATCACTCTCTAGACATCAATGTGGATTTCTAGTTGAGTATAATACCAAAACTCTTTTGTTATCATTGAATGGTATCTTCCTGTGGGAATTAGATAATGGGGATGCTGTAATTTTAATACTTATTGATTTAAACTGTGCTTTTGAACTGTAAGACATTATATCTTGCCTGTTCTGACTATTGATTAAGATTTTCTTCACTGCCAGTCTTATTTGTGTTCATTTTATGTGGTTCTTCTCCACACCCAAAATACATTTTTGTTAAATCTCTACATATTGTTTTTCTGCGGGTATTCAGAAAGCACCTTCAGACAGCTTTATGATCTAAAAGGCAAATTTATTGGTAAAAGACAGATGCAGTATAAATGCAATATAAAAAAGAGGAACAAAGAAAGAGGAAGTCGTTGTTTCTCTGGAGACGCAGGTCAGTGGCAACTGGGCATTAAGCTTGCTTCTCAGATGCGGAGCTCTTCGGCTGGAGTTTTTAAACTTTTTGCATTGTCCAATAGAAATACATTGATGCGCATCCTGGGTGTATTATCTTCTTCCAATACCCAATTATGATCGTTACTTTATAGTCCAATCAGGTACCGTCTCTGGGGTGTTGTCTTCTTCCGGTATTGAGCTTGCCAAAGCACATGGTTGTGAAATATGTTGCCAGCAGAATCAGGAAATACATAGCTCAGGCCTAAGGCCTATCTACATCCCCCCCTTGAATCGTTGGGAAACGATTCACCAATGAAAGGCTGAGATTGTATTTCCTGGATTGAAATGGTCATAGCATCAATTTAGTATGACCCACCCTTTGGACTGTTAAAAATGGCTTCCATATTCTTTATGGTGTTGAATCATTCTTTTTACATAACTCACATTCACAATCACAATCACAATTGTTCATGCATTCTCATTTTGTACTTTGTTTTATTATCATTCAATCTCACATTCATCCTTCATTCAGGAATTGTTCTGGCCTTCTTCCGATTGATCCAAGATTCTGTAGTGTGCTCCTATTAGCAGCATATAAATCAATTAATCCACTTAATGATTGATTATTGATTGTCAATGAATGGTTAGAATGGTTGAAGCAATAATCCATCATTCTACTCAGGGTTAATGCCACTGTCTTAGGTTGCCCACGGTACGCAATCCTAATGATTTGCTACCTGGTGCTTACCCGTCATCGTTAAGCATAACAGCCTGAGGAGATAACATTGCTGCTGTTAAATGAAAGGCTTCCTGTCGTCTTTGCAGATGATATCTCAGGCCATTAAAATAACAAACTTCATTCATTCTCACAATTAACCATTGCAAACACACTTAGAAATGTAAGCCACTTTAAACTGTGTTTCCCGTCAATTAAACCAAATTCTGTGAAAATACAACCTTATCCTTTAGAAAATCTCACTCATTAGCTTCAGAAGGAGATTCAATCATGCTCATCATCAGATGTTGTCTAACTGCGGTGACTTGAGAGTCTTGAGAGTATTTGAGACATAGTAGAAGCAATAGTGAGAATTAATTAATAGAAGCAAAACCATGCTTGGGAGTACTATTGCTTATGTCTTAGCCTACCATACATTTGAGCGTTATAGGAATATAAACAAATGCTTCAAATCTAAATTAGGAATAGGATGTTGAAGGAGACATCCATATGGATGAGGGATAAGAAATCTCTGTAACCAATGGGATGGTATCTGCAAACTCTACTAAATGTGATGTTTAAGAATAGGGAAATCAAATGAAAGTCATAATTCTGTCTTCAATTACCAAGAATAACTATATAAACATTTGGGACTACATTAAACCTTTAAACTTACTAAATGTACTGGAATTGAAGAGGACATACTTGTCTGCGCAGCCTATTCACATGAGCTGCCCAAGAACGGTGTGAAGGCTGAACTGACAAGCCATGCTGCGGCACATTGCGCCGGTCTGCCATTGGCTCGCAGACATCTGAACAAGTCTGGACTAGGAAGGGCAGAGTGTAGCAACTGGAGATGAATATAACGTGGAAAGCAATATTGAAATCATAGATGGTAAGTCAAACCAGTTATCTATGGGACCTAGGGATGAATGTTCATCTTAATTAATCATATAATGGATATGAGAGAACTGGGAATAGCAGCGAAACTTTAGTATTTTAAATTAATGTGGTGTGTAACATGTAGGTGTATGTAGATGTATGTAGATATCCAAATCATGGCATTTGCAGAATGGCATATGAGCTTGGAGTATATGGCAATCAATTATCAATGACATTTGACAAAGCATAGTGTGGTGTAATGCATAACAGTTAGTCTTTGTGTAAAGAGATGACAATGATTGGGAATGGATCTAATCTGATCAGGGCAATAAGATTCACACAATCATGAGAACTGCATTAATGTAGAGTACAACAACATAAAGGCAAAATATAATCAAGCAAGAGTAGTAAAGTTCAATGATGAGTGACAGATGAATGCTGTGTTAAGGCCGAGACTTCCGTAGAAGGGATGGGAAGAATGGAGTAAGTCCCATAAATGTTGTTTTCAAGCTTTCAGTAAGGTGTAACAGCTTTTCATTCATCACGGCCTAGTGGGGATATGTGCTTCTTTAATGGTTTCAGATACCTAATATGGTAAAGTAGCATAAAAGCAAATTAAGCATTTTAAAAAAGTCATCTGTGGTAAGCTAAACCACAAATAACACGTATTTCAGACATGACATTGAACGTATGTTACACTAGACTGACACATACTCATCCATCCAACAAATATACATTCCTTGTCTTCATCACATAGGACAAACAACAGATAACATATAATTTGAGCTCAAAATTCATATCAAAAATGTATCAAAAGAAAAGTGGATCAAAAATCAAAAATAAAAAATGTGTATGAAAAATAAAAGTTCAGAATTCTGTCCAAAAAGTAGAAGTCCTTGAAGACCTGAAAAGTAAATACTAGCATACAATTGAAATATCAAATTAGCAAATATTGTACATATAGATTTCCAACCAATAATATTAAATAAATTTAATCAATAATGTTCTGAGCTTATAGTCAATGTGTCATACCAAATAATTAAAATAATTAGAACTCAAATATCAAATAATTAATACTTAAATATGCTACATTTTAAACTAGAAATTATTTCTCTTTTTTTTTCTTCCGTTCACCGCACAGCCAGTGCTGGCAGAACAGATAAGCTGTACTCTGCAGGTTTGCTACACAGACAACTTCCCCTTTTTTTTGTAAAGATACAATTTAACTCTTTAGCTAAAATGTCTTGTCAAACTCATAATTCTCTTCTCAGAATCATAATTTAGCAGCTCAGATTCTAAATTTTAACACTAGTATATGTTCTTGTCAGTACTCCAGTTCAGTATTAAAGGAATGTGAAGTCAGTAACGTAATAAAGGATCAGTATGTAAAGTTGAGAGCAAAGGGGATTTATATTGGTGGGAGATGTGTCTCGCTCCCCCCCTTGATCCCTCTTTTACCACAAACGTACAGTTTAGAGCAGAAAGGAAATAACATGTTGTAAGAGGAATATATCGCATGCGCTGGGTGATCACCTTAATAAAAATGCATTCACATTGAAAAGAGGAACTTACATTTAAAACTTACATTTAAAACTTAAAACTATACGGTACCATTTAAAAATTAACTTACTTATACTAAAAATCCTTATACCAAAAATATACCTGCAAACAATAACATAACTAAATCTTAATAACTTGAACAATAAGACCAGTAAATACATTAACATGGAAAGCCTAGCAACCCGTTATATCTGTCCACAAACCCATTAATTCTAGGGCGTTAAACGTCTGTGATGGCATTAAAAAAGTTCTTCAATCTGATAAAAACTGACCACATGCAACTGATCCCAGTGCATGGCTGCTGTCCCTATTACAGAAGACAGGGAAGCACGTAATTAGTCAGCCGAAGTCTGTAGAGACATATCTATTTATTTTTGGATTTTATATACCGGAGGTTCCTGTATGCTACGTGTATCACTCCGGCTTACATGACAGACATCGGGAAGGCTGGCAAGGATTTACTAGTCTCTATGTACACAAATATCCTAGGTAAGCAAATTCTTATCTTAGCTTCTTTGTCCTGAAATGAATATTGCAGTAAAGCAAGCAATAGCTATAAAAATAAGGCTCAGAATAAGGAGATCATCCTAAAGGATGGTCGTACTAAATGTGGTTCCATTTAAAACTGTGTTTCATATTAAGTTCACACTGTGTCCTGTCCAAGCTTCACTAAGGTGGCAATGTAAGGTCCTACATACGCTGATACCGTCTCTGATATGTGTGAACTCACTGTATCTGGGGACATGCTCTCTAAAAACTCAGGTTTCCTGTAACGGAATACAAGGGCCCATGAAAGGCACTTCTTCCAGATGTTTTCTGCTTGTCCCATTACTTGGTGTAGTCTGGTTCGAAACATGCCATTATATTGTCTTACCAAATCATTTATTTCACGCCGACACTGTTTCTGTTTATTATGCCACTGTGATGTCAGTAGTGAAGCTACCTGGCCCAAGGTCATACATCTGGTCATGCATTTGGAGGCATGGTTACGGCTTCCAGCGCTCCGAACAGTGTTCAGTGCAATTGCAATCAGGGATCCTTCTAGAGGACAGACTCTCTTCTGTGGGCTTAAGGCAAGTGTCCATCCATGAAATGAATCAACCCAAATAGTGACATAGAAAAATGAACGATCTAATTTAGCAATTTTGGCTGCTGGAGGGCCAGCGGCAGCTGAAGTTACAGTGACTTGTTCAGTTTCCTCACTACTTTCCGTATTCTCATCGCTATCTGTAATCAAAATAGGTATAGGTCGGAGGCAGGGAATGGGTGACAGGTCAAAAGGTTCAGGAATTTCAGAAGGTGGTGACAATACTGGAGGAGGCGGTGTAGGAGGAGGTGAAGGAAGAGGTGTGGGAGGAGGTGGTGGACGAGGGGGCACAAGAATAGTACTCGGTGCAGAATCTACTGGCATTCCAGTGTCTGCTGAATTGTGCACATCTACAATTACTGGGCTTTCTACTGGGTCTACTAACCACATGCCGTATTCCTCAAATGCAGGAACAGCATCTTCAAAAAGGTCATCTTCAATTTCAACTGTACTGAGTTTGGGTGTGTTTGTGTGAACTGTGGGGCTTACTCGGGGTTCTCCTTCCCTTTCTGAAAGTACAGCAGGATCTGTATGTAAATTACCCACTGCAGTCACTGTTTCTTCAGGCACTAAACAATCACGAACATATAGTGAATCATATGGGGGTGGTGACACTTCTCTATCACCAGTAATAGCAACTAAATATGTGCCTGTCATAGCGAACCATCTGGACACTTGTATATGGTCCGCTAGCCTCTTATTGTCTTTTGCCCTTGGCTTGCTATACCTGTTCTTAAAAGAGGCTATTAGCTGTATGAGCGTGGACGGGTCAAAGGAGCCCCCTACTGGCCATTCTAGGGAGCTATCCCTTGCTGCCCACGCAACCCACTTAGAGTGGCATCTGCGAATTAATTTCTCATTGGGCTTATGCAGAGCAATGACTCTGCTCAGGGGACATGACGGACAGACCTCCCCTGCTATCTTGGGACCTCTTAATATTGCAGACCAAAACTGTGACATTATTATTAATAATAAATTTCGTGTAGCCACTCTCTTATGAGAAAGAGTGGTTCAACCTTACCTTAATTGTAATTTTCACCGTACCGTGAATTCACGCTTCCGGTGTGCTGTACTTCTTCAAACGCGAAGGTATTCACAGCGGGACAGGGAGAGATAGCCTGCAGACAAAGGTACTGAAGACCTATCTACTCCTTTCCGTTCGACTGGTTACCGGTTCCTACTAAATTACTTGGGCTCCAGTGCGTTACCGCCGAAACAACCGGGATAGGGCCAGAAGGCAGCGTCAAGTCTGCCAACTGTTTTCGAACTTATTAGTACACTAACGGAAAAACCTATGACTCACTCATATAAGACAAGTTTTTACTTACCTTCCCAGACAGCTCCAAGTACGTATTCCGTGGAATGCTTGATCTGAAGGCTTCTTATTTCTTGCGGTACGTATTCCCGCTTCGGGATCCACCTGACTAGTTCCTACTCCCGTCCCTGTACGTGTTCCCTCGGGGGTTTCCAGGCAACAAAAGCCCCAGGTGGTGTGTCACAGTATTCAGCTTGGGTTTACTGATTGGTACTGTACTAGATCTGCCAGATAGCAGTGCGCGCCAAGGTCTAGGAGATAATTAAAGTTACTGAACAGTTTTTTTTTTCTTTTCTTTGAGAGTAAGACTTACTTCCTCAAACGCTTCCTCAGTGGTTTCTGAAGTGCTTCAGGTCTCAAAAATCTCAAAGTAGATTCTGGATGCTTCAGGGTAGGTTCCCACTCCCGAACGACGGCACCCTCACTTTCTTTGATGCTGGCGATGAGAAGTTCCTGAAGGAATGCTTGTCCGCGATGCCCGCATTAGGCCATCCAACCATCCTCTGCTACCATTATGTTTTTCTGCGGGTATTCGGAAAGCACCTTCAGACAGCTTTATGATCTAAAAGGTAAATTTATTGATAGCAATACAAAGGACAATATAGAAAGAGGAACAAGGAATAGAGGGAAGTCGTTGTTTCTCTGGAGACGCAGGTCAGTAGTAAAAGGACATTCAGCTTGCTTCTCAGATGCGGAGAGCTCGGGATGGAACTTTTAAACTTTTTTCATTGTCCAATAGAAATACATTGATGCGCATCCTGGGTGTATTATCTTCTTCTAATATCCAATTATGAACGTTGCTTTATAGTCCAATCAGGTACCGTCTCTGGGGTGTTGCCTTCTTCCGGTATGAGCTTGCCAAAGCACATGGTTGCGAAATATGTTGCCAGCAGA